>NW_006204841.1:2770247-2797757 GCF_000334495.1 Tupaia belangeri chinensis
CTTCAGACTTAATAGAGAAAGTGCGTATGTTCACTTTGCTCAGCATTGCCAAACCAGATATGTTTGAGAATGTTTTCTCATAGCCTTTCCCAAACAAAATACTGTTAAATATTTAGATCTTTTCCCTAACCTTATAAGAGATAATTATTTTAATGTGGTTGTAGAGAGATGAGGGCTGAAGAGAGTGAGAAAGGGGGCATGGTCACACAGGGGGCATGGTCACACAGCAATCCCTTCTCCATTTCTCCCTCCTTTCAGGATTTTGGACTTGCATACACATGTACCTAGAGTGTTTTTCAAGCTGCCCGGTCCATGGTTGGCCATGTGGGACCCAGCAGCCTTAATGCCATTGGCTGGCCCTTTTGTAAACTATTTCTATATTATTATTATCAGACCTTGAATTTGTTTTTAGAAGCCCTATGTACAAGGAATCTTTAAAATGTTCATGGAAATGCATTGTCAAACCAGATAGGAAAAAAACTATGAAAAGAAAAACTATGCATGAATTCAATAATTTGCATCAAAATACACTTATATTTTAATTTCATTTTTCCTTGTCTATTAGGGATATCACTTCTTTGGGGTCTATGTGTCCTTATTCACCAGTTTTTATCTTTTTATATTGTTATGCATGCTTGTCATACAAGCAATTTTCTTTTTGAATTTTTATATAATTAAAATTAATCTTTTCTCTTGATTATCTCAAATTTTCTGTCATAATTAGCAAAATGTCTTTTATGTCCAAATTACAAACTCATATTTTTTGATACTATCTTACAGTTTCGATTCTTTATATTCAATTCTCTGATGCAGTTAGAATTTATAAATTGTAATTAATCAAAAAAAATTTTTGAGAGGTTTTGTTTGGCTATAGGGTGCGTGTGCTCGTCAAACAGACAGACAGAGACAGAGAAACAGAAAGTGAGAAATCACCCCCCAGGGGGGATGGCCACACCACAATCCCTTCTCCTCCATTCTCCTCTCGGGATCTTGGGCATTCACACACATGTGCCCGGTGTGAGTTTTAAGCCACCGGGTCCGGGATGCGAACTGTGGTCGACTACATGGGAGTCCAGTGACACAGCTATTATGCTAACTGCTGATCCCTAATTAATCAAATTTTATGTTGTATAAGGCTGTCTGGTTATATCAATGCCACCTATTAAACAGAGGAATTTTTCTTAAGATTTGAGTTAATGCCATTATTGCATTCTGAATTTCATACAGTATTTTCCTCTTAGAATTTCCATTCTGTTCCATCCATCTGCCTCTATATCTATGCACTGTTACAGACTTCTTTTCTTCCCCTTCCCCCCCCTTTTTTTTTTGATTACAGATGTTTTATTGTATGTCTCAGAGTTTAGTGACCTATCTTCCTCTCATCGCACACATTTTTTCCAGTGGATTTTCTGGCTATTCTTGCTTGTTTGCTTTCCCAAGCAAATTTTATAACCACATGGTTCCAAAATTACAAGTCATCAACAACAAAACTGATAAATTAGAATTGCACTGAGTTTATAAATTAGAATAGACAAAACAATGTCTTAGTAATGTTTAATCTTTCTGCACAAGAATATAGTATATTTTGCTGTTGTTTATTTTCCTTTGTGTACATTTTTGTCTTTCAGAAGTGGTTACGGTTTTGAAAATGTAAATTTTGAATATTTCTAAAGTTTATGCCTAAATATTTTACTTTTATGTTTGCTTTTTTAATGACAGTTTCTGTAATATCTTATTATCTAATTTGTATAAATAAATGCTATTAAATTTTGAATATTAATTTACCAACCATATGTATTATAATATATATATATACACAAATTTAAGAAGATAAATATATAGATATTGACATCATCTACAAGAGAGACAAACATTTTCTTTCACATTCTTATGCTTCTACATGTTTTCTTTTTTCACATTGCATGGACTAACATTCCAGAATTATTTCAAGTAATAGTGGTGAGAGTAGGTATCCTTTTTCTTGCTTTTTGTCTACAGTGAGAAAACCATTGTTCCTTGTTTAAGTAAAATTCTATTTTCTTGATGGGTATAAGTTTTACTATGCAGTTCATTACACTAAGGTGGCAAATATAAATTTCCTTTTGTAAGAACTTTTCTCATTAACGGGTGTTCTGTTTTATAAAATGTAAACCATTTTTTTTTTTCTAGAACATTTATTTTTGGCTTAGCTTCCAGGACGTTTTTGTTTGTTTCTCCTCCTACAGCCCTGATCTTTCACAGTCTTAAAAGTCTCTGATGTCTCCAATGTGGATGGCTACGAACCCTAGATGAATATAGTCACCTGCTTATATCTCTTCTACTCTTGAATATCTCACACCTATCTCCAATTGGATGGAATTATGGATCTTCTCCACTTCAAAATTGCTTTTAATCTAAGTATCCATCTTTTAATAAACTTATTTTTTAACAAACACTTGGATAAGGCATACTCTCTGCCAGATGCTATTTTAAGAGTTTTATAAAAATCAGCTTATTTCAAGCTCATTGTAACTATGAAGGTACTATCCTCGAGCACATCTTATGAGTGTGGAGCTTGAGACATGGAACACTTTAATGGCTTGTCCGATATGGCACAGTTGCCACGAGGAAGCTCTGAAGTTAAGCCTGGGCTGTGTGACTCCAGTCTATGCTTTTTACCTCTACACAAAGAATTGCTCCACTTGCCCAGGCCAATGACCATGGAATTATCCTCCATTTTTCTATTTCTTATAAACCACATCTGTGATATACTGGCAAATCCTAATGACTCTTCCATCAAGATATACCTCGCATCTGGACACCTTTTACCTTATCTGTTTCAAATATCCTGATTTAAACCACTGTATTTTCTCACCTGCTTTGTTGAAATGGACTCCAACCTCCTTTCTCACCTTTCACATCTGTTGCAGTTGCAGAGTACTCTCCACGGAGACCCTCTTGCTCCATCTAAAACATACACAGGGCCAGATGGTGGCACAGCTGTACCACAACTGAATCCAACAGGAAGGTACTGGGTTTGTGTCCTGGGGCCTCCCTGCATATGTCGGGTGTGCACCATAGATCCAGGCTGGCAATGGACATTAGCATGAAGAGCCTGTTGGGGTCCTTGCCTCTGTATCTCTCAATTTCTTTTTCTCTGGATACACCTCTCTCTATCAGGAAAAAAAAAACCAAATAATTAAATAAAACAAATATTTTATCTATCCTCTTCTCAAAACCCTCCATCGTTTTCCCAAATCATGTCATCTAAGGCTAAAGTTGCTAAAATGACATAAAAGTGTCTACATGACCCATCCTCTCTGACTCTCACTCATCATATTTCAGCCTCACACAGCTTCTGGTGCCTTAAAAACACCAAGCTCCTTCTCACCATGGGGTTTTTGTACTTGTAGTTCCCCCTAAACCAGGACATCTGTGCCCTAGATAGCTCCATACACCTCACAATGTATTTTTTCAATTCTATACTCATCAGTCATGCTCTGAAGAAAGACCTTTGGCCCTTTCTTTTCTATTGTTAATCTACTCACTATTTCATGCAGAATATTGTTAGTTTATTGTACATAATGGGTACTTCATACATATTTGTTGTTTGCGTGATCAATCTGTGAAAGCTGAAGAAACACTCATTTGTACTCAGAGCATGAAATGCATGCCTTTGTTTCCTAGGCAACAATTTTCTTCATAAGAGTAAAAGATCATTAATCCCTATATATTGCTAGATGAATCTTCCTGTGGCACCCAAATGTCACCTGTTTATATATCATAAAATAGAGTTCTGCAAGTTGCATGTGAAAGAAAAGCATCTCTTTTACCTCACACTTTTTTTTTTTTTTTTTTGCAAAACGAAAATAATGTATATTCTTCTGGGGGTTAACAGGAGTTACAAGACTCGTCAAAATAATTTAGAAAACACTCCTAAAATCTAGTAGCTCGGTGTGAATTCTTTTTGAACTCAATATAAGTCCACTTATCATACTGCAGACAGGAATGAGAAGAGGTACAAGGAGAGAATTCATAACCTGCTTTTTAAAAGAAAGTTTCCCAATGGTTTATCTGATTCTCAAAACAAAAATATGATATACTAAAGATTATAGCTGCACGTTGATTTTCATTATTTTTCCAACATTCAATTCTTTGTCTCCAGGGCAGGGATTTGAAGTAGCAAGTAAAAAGCACTCGCTTTCACAGTGTTGACCAAACTTCAATGTGAAATCAGACTTTATTGTGTGAGTATGAGAGTAACTGTTTCTTCTCTGAGTTTTCAACCAAACTCTTGTAGTTGAATTTTTTTTTTCCAACTTCAGTGTAATTAAAGGGGGGGGGGAAATTCCCCAGACCTTGTTTTAATTTAATTGTTTTTATTTCAAAAAGAAAAATATATGCACAATAGCAATTATTTCCTGAACAATTAGGGACTAATCACATTTATCATGTCTCCCTTTTCATTTATCTCTCCAGTCCATGAAGTCTGTCTGCCGATCTAGCAGGAATTCAGTCTAAAAGGTGTCTTATCTCTGGGACCAGGCAATGGCATGGCCTTAGTGGGTAGGATCCTGGGTTAGTGCATATGAGCTGGTGATCCAGGCTGGCTGAGCCTGGGTGAGTGCACAGAGTGGGTACCTCATGGAGGGTGCCTGTCTCTGTTATCCTCTCTAATGGAAGAAATAAATAAACATCAACATAATTAGATCAAAAGTATCTTATTTCTGAATAACGACATCATGATTTTGGTAGTACTAGACAGGCACCCTGGCATAGGGGAGGGCTGAGTCAGTAAAGAACAGTCATCATGAAGAATTTGGTCTTAATCATATCTGGTAGACTTGAATTGAAATCCCAGCCTTGGGACCAACAAATGGTGTAATGGTTATGAGACTGGATACCCATGTAGCTGACTGCAGTTCAAGTCCCGGACCCAGTGACTTAGAACACACGCCAGGTGTGTGTGCATGCATGCCTGAAATCCTGAGAGGAGAAGGGATTGCAGCATGGGCATCCCCCCTGGGGGGTGATTTATTTCTTTCTGTCTCTCTGACTCTCTGTCTCGCCAGGAAGCATACGTGCCCTTATAGCAAAAATATCTCTTAAAAAAAAAAAAGAAATCCCAGCTTTGTTATTTATTATGTGATTTAACTTTCCAAGTCTTGGTTTCTTCATGTATAAGATGGAGAGAAAGATAACTAGCTTACATAATTGTTTCCTAAAGCAATGCTTGGCAGACAAGATCTATACACAGAAGTAAGCCAATTACATCCAAATTGGAGTAATTTGCTTTGTTTTAGTTTCATGTTACCATTTTATTTTAAGTCTTAAGTACATAGTCTGTGTTGCCTGCTCATCCTGTTATTTGCAGAAACAAGTAGAAAAAACTATACATGAAGGACACCAAGAAACTTAGCTAGATAATTGCAATAAATTATGGCTTTCTAATGAATTTTACACATATGCTATTAATCTTTCACATATACAAAAGAGACCATGCTCCATGTATGCTCAAACTTATTCATTGGTTCCTATCAACTACTCTAAATAGTGATATCCATACACTCACTGACAATGTAACCACACTGAAATTTCTTTTTCTCTCTCTTTTAACATACTGTTCAAGCAACACTGAATCAATGTAGATCTTGAACAACACAACGCTATCTCATTCTTTCTTGCCTTGACACCTGCTTTTCTTACTATTCAGAATGACTTACTCTGGTTTGCTTCCTGATAAACTCATCCTATTTCAAATGCTACTCTCTGACACCTCCCCTGATAGACCAGGCAAATCTAAATTCTTCTTTTACACTTTGACTCCATTAAAGCAGTCAGTATCTTGAACCGACACATGTCTGAGTGCATGAATCATGACTTTAAGCCTCAATGATGAGATGGGCACAGATGCACTTATGAGCTTTGCCCAATACTCATCTCTGAGAAACCTGGGCCAGAGGGTAAAATGAGCATAACCAGCATTGCTGTATTAGTCATAAATAACGAAGGAATAGCATCTTAGGTATAGCTTATATGCTAATGGTGAATCAGATACTCTGAAAAGCATACTGCTGGGGTCAGCAGGTGGTGTGGTGGTTAAGGTGCTGGACTCCCGTGTAGTTGACTGTAGTTTGATTCTCAGATCCAGTGGCTTGAAACTCATGCTGGGCTAGTGTGCTTGCATGCCCAAAATCCCAAGAGGAGAATGGAAGAGAATAGATAGTGGTATGGCCTTCCCCGTGGGGAGTGATTTCTTGCTTTCTGTCTCTGTCTCTAGCAGGCACACACGCCCTATAGCAAAAATCTCTTTCTCTAAAAAAAAAGAAAAGAAAGGCTTACTGTTTCTTTCATGACTGTATAACTAAGATAATTTTTGATACATGCAGATAATAAATATTTATTAGACAACGAATACTTTCTTTTATTTGTAACTTTAAACATATCCTTAGCAAAAGGAACTTTTTTTATGGATGCTTTGAAAAACCACATTGTTCCACACAAAGATCTACAACTAGTAAATGTAAATAAGAAATCAAAAAAGGCAGCTTTTAAAAATTTTCACAAATATATTTGTTTTAAAGATTAGGAGTTCAACTTATCTCCCAAATAATGTTTTATATATTTTAAATGTCTTACATATTTGAAATGCTTTAATTTTGTTCACTTTAAATAGGCATATGAACAAAATGAAAACAGAAACTCATATGCACACTCTGAAAGTAATCAAAAATTGTGAATGTGTCATACAGTTGATTGTAGTAGAGAAGAATAAAGCACATGAGCTCAGCCGTACTTTGCTGTAAAATAAAAACCACAAAGCCCACCATCTCTAAGATTGCCTTCTCAATGTGCTAATAAAATACGGCTCAGCATGACATGAATTTGAGCCCCCAGTGATGCGGAAATGTGGTTTTAAAGTGGTTTTCCTTTATAATAAATTTTGAATTTCATGTTGGGTCAAATAGTGGATACCTGTTTTAATTTTCATTTTTCCCCTTGGTTTCAAGTCATGTGTGCATCTGTGTGGTTGCTAGATATATTTCATAAGGTCCCATCTACTCTGCTCATATTTTTAAGTTTCTCAGAGTGTCCTAAGTCGATATTGTTAACATTAGAAGCCTCCTTCATGGTGATCATTGCTTTTTGGGATTTAGAAACCCTAGGCTTAAATTGGGTTTGAATTAATCCCTTGACATGTTGATAAGCCCCAGCACCCAGGTGAACCCAGAGTCTGTGTCGGTTGACTTCAGTTAGCTGTTAGTGTTAAGGTCTTTCAATTCTTTGACAGGGCTTAAAGAGTAAGTCTTTCTGTGCCATAGGGTCTCTTGGGTATTTTCTCCTGTAACCCCGCAGACAAATGTCTTTTTTTTAGTGACAGAGGCATTAACAACAGCAACAGAAACGTGTAAAGCCTCCTAGAAATCCAGTAAGTAACCTGGCTTTAGGAGTGTGGACCTCGACGTGAGCAGGTACTTGATGGGCTCATATTTTTTTCATATGACTTCTTCAGTCTATCTCCAAAGGCTTCCATGGACTAGAGATCAATATCTGATTAATACAAATAATCGGTGTTCACAAGGTGCTATATTGAAGATAATATTCATCATGATTTTTTCTAGAGTCAAAAGATCCAATTGACTGCTTTGAAGCATGCGCAATTATTGTTCACTGAGACACAAGGGCAGCTATCAGCTAAGATACGTGACCCAGCCCCACTTTAAGAAGGACCTCAATCTCATACTCGCATTCCTGAATGCCAGTTGAATACATTTAAGCAGAGGCTGGATTGGACTTGGTAAAAGCATTATGGCACCACACAGGCTTCCCTGCAGCATGGTTCAAAGAACATGCTAGGGGCAGGTCGCGGTTTCAAGGGTGTTCTCGCCAGCAGCCAGCAGAGCCAGCGAGCAAGTCAAAAAGAAGAAAATGGTGCCAGAGGGCAACATAGTGGCAAGTTGACTTACATGGAAAGGTTCTAGGTTTGTGTCTGGAGACCTCCCTGAACATGCTGGGAGCATATTGTGTCCATGATCTGGGGCTGGTTTAAGCTAAGGGTGGATTGTGGCATGAAGACCCATTGGACATGTCTGTTTCTCTCTTTCTCTATCTTTTTCTTTCTCTTTCTCTCTTTCTCTTTCTCTCTCTCTCTGTACTCTCTCTTTCTCTCCTTTATTTCTTTATCTTCTCTTTCTTTTTCTCTCTTTCATGGATAAAATAAGTAAATAAACTTAAAAGTTAAAAAAGACACCCCCCCCATAAAAAAAGACTCCCCAGGTGATGTGCTCATTTCTTTGACTATAATCACAATGCCAGTTATTTGGTGCTGGTTTTTATGAAGGGCAGAATAAACCTTCTTTTACCCAAATTGGTTCACATGTCAAGACAGATAATGTCACCACCGAGGGGCTATGAGATTTGTCCTCACAAGATGTGCTTATGTGTGGATGGGGGCAGGGCAGGTACCCAAGCTGGTCTGGAATGCCTTGAGCTAAGTGAGAGTGATAGCATTGGCTTGTAATGTGGCTAAGGGGAGGAATAACAGCGTGTTCTTACATGCAGGCTAGGATTTGGATGCTTTGATCTTACCATGGGTGCCATGGATGGGGCACTTGACTTTCCTATATGGGGCAAGGGGAGATAGAGGAGAGGTGGCTTTTAAAAGATGTCAGGGGTCAAACATCAGAAGTGAAGTCCAGCTCTTTATTACAAATGTGATTATTAAATAAAACTTTAAAATTTTAAAATGTTTTTCCAGGTCATCCAGAATGATTTTCTCCTTTCTTTTCCCCTTTTCCAAATGCAAGAGTATCTGATAAAAGAGTAATAGGCTTCTCTCTGTTTCTTATATTGCATATAAGAATTAAATCAGCCACCTAACTCTTGCTTACACTCACTTGCTGAGTTTTTTCCTTCACTCCTCAATGATAAGCTCCCAGAAGACATAAACAACATTTATTTTATTTGCCAATGGCATATAGCAGGCATCTGAAAAAAGGTCCATTAAAATGAGTTATAAATATGCCCACTTCATTACCTATTACATAAAGAAAAAAAAAAAAACTGCTAAGTGAGTTCGACATGAAGAAAGGGGACTGCTCTCTTAAAAATCAATAATGCACAATGTCAAAACCAAAACACAACATCACTAAAACCACAGATTTGCTCCTTATATTCTGGATCATCTCTACCAAAGCATCTAACATCTTTGAACCTTATTTTACCAATATGCAAAATGGAAAAAAATGGTTGTTTCTTCCTTGAACACATATACACCTTTTTTCCAGGATTTTACTTCTTGAAGGAATCTAGATTATAAACGACTGCTTAAATATTATAGGACTTTACCATTTCTTCACCCATATACCTCCTCTTCTGTTGATAAGCAGTGATAACAACCTGAAGGCATTAGGCTCAAAGTTTGGATATACAGTACATTTTAGGCAGGGATTAGATTTTTACCCCCTTCTACCTAAAACTAAGCTCTGTCTATTTAAAACGAGAGGTCTTCTGTGCCCTCTTTAATGGCCCTTAAGAACCATTGCTTATGTACCTCAACAAACATCACAGCATAATGAGGGAGAGTAGAAATCATTATAATGTCAGCCCTTCCTATTATTGAATTGTAACCACTCGATATGGAACTGCCTAAAGCAATCGCAGAATGCAATAGCTCCAACTGTATCTCCTTTGGAGCTACAGAACCGTCCTGCTGTAGCCTGCGGGTTCCACACAAGGCCCTTCCCTCAATTAGGATTTAATCACCTTGGAGAACAGCTGAGAATTTCAATCATTATTTTTTTTCAAGGTCCCATCAATCTTGTCTATTGAAGTAATTTGATTTTTTTCTTCCTCTGCAAGAATACTAAATCATCTTAGTGGTGAAAAATGATAGGGGGAAATAAAGTGTAAGAAACTAATTTTTACAGGATATTTAAATGAAACTCTGAAGAATTGTTTTAAACCACTCCATTATACCTGTCCCCTTAATACCTTGGGGACAGGAAGCAGTTTCTCTGAGGGCCTCATTTCTTATTGTTTATTGCAGCAATTTGGGCCAAATTTACTATTTCGTTCTGGAGGCAGCATATACCATAGCTAAAAGCTAAGGATTTCGAGACTGGTGGCTCTGGTTTCAAATCCCAATATCTCCATCTACAAACCACATAACCTTTATTCATTGGATATTACGAAGTCTCCATTTTTCATACCTAGATAGGGAAAATAATAGCACCTATTTCAGGTGAAGATTGTAAACATTAAATCCAGTAAATGTTAATAATTACCTAGCTCGGATCTTGGCGCATAATATTCCGTATTTTAAAATAATCATGTTTACTTTGATCTCTTATTTTCTATTTTCTTGACACACTTATCTTCAGCCTTTCTTGAAGCAAATTAGGCCAACTAATGAAATAAGATAGATTTGTAAATGTAAAAATCTGTATGAAAGTTTTCAGAACTCATCAACATTTTATAATTATTTTTTATTTAATTTTATTTATTCATTCATTTATTTTAATTTGATCAGAGACACATACAAACAGAGAGAGAGAGAGAGAGAGAGAGACAAAGTGAGAAAGGAAGCTGCCAGGTTCGGGACTCAAACCATGGTCAGCCATATGGGAGTGTCCAGCGCCTTAGCCACCCCGCCACCTGCTGGTCCCCAAGAACTCATCAACATTTTCATTTTTTGAAATCATACAATTTAGCAATATCTATTGAGAAATGCCAAAGAAGAGAGAAGCATTGTTCATTTTTGCTTTTACTATCTTTTAATATTTAAAAATTAAATCTCACCTGGTTATTAAATACATTTATTGGCATATAATAATGATTAGTCATTCACTCAATGAATTTAAATAACTCTTTTTTTATTGTTTGGGACTTCCATGGGAAAAGAATGTAAATGAAGATTTTTATAAAAAGCAATCAACACCACACTCTTAATTTTACAATAAGGCTTCAAATACTCCTGGATAAATTTTCTTTATTTTTTCATAACACTTTGTTCTTACTTGGACTAGAAGTCTAATTACATTGCCTTGAAATGATTTGTTTCTATATCTGTTTCTGCCTCTAGGTTGTGATCTCAAGGGCAAGGATCACATAATCCTCTTTGCATCCAACAAGAGCTCAAACAGAACCCATGGTTGATGCTTAATGGCCTTTTACTGAGTGAAGGAAGAAGCATGTAGGTGAGTGTGCAAGGCCCTGGTGTCAGGTCAAATAAGGTCTTCATCCTCGTGCTCACAGGATCCCAAAGCCTCATAATTTTAAACATCATCAGAGAATAGCATTTCAGAAAACACTTTGACTCTGTATTCAATCACTACTTTTGCCAAAAAATGTTTCCTTCTATAACTGGAATTACAGCGTGAAGTGCAGTTTTCAGCACTCGTGTGTTAACCTTACTTCAGGACCACAGAGCTCATCTCGGTGATACAGGATCTCATATGTATTTTAGAGAATTGCTGTTATTCCTCTTACTCTCCAGCCAAATAAAGAGTCGTTATCTTTCATCTTATCATATTTCTTTTCTTTTCTTTTCTTTTTTTTTTCTTTTGGAGAGGTTTTTGCTATAGGGTGCATGTGCTTGCCAGAAAGACAGAGAGAGACAGAGAGACAGAAAGTGAGAAATCACCCCCCAGGGGGGATGGCCACACCACAATCCCTTCTCTTTCATTCTCTTCTTGGAATCTTGGGCCAAAATGCACAAACACTCGGTGTGAGTTTTAAGCCACCAGGTCCAGGACTTGAACCATGGTCGACTATGTGGGAGTACAGCGACATAGCCATTACGCCAACTGCTGGTCCCTATTTTCTTTCCTTAAGAAGTTAATAATAATGGTAATAATGACTATTATCGCTACCCACATCAGGAAAAACTGGGGCAGAGAACATCTAAATGATTGGCAAAAGATCGCATAGCAAATAGCTCACAGGCTAGGACGTGAACCCAAAAGGTGTGCTCTTGTTCATTCATTTCCAAACTGATGCTGCAGTGAGAGTGTGTCTCTCTCCAGCATATTACTCCTTGGGGGCTCAGTTGTGTGATATTAGTGCTATGACAATGTCAAGTCAAACATGGTATTCTGTATTTTGTGAGGGGCAGGGTAAAAACAATGTAAGGACATTTGCTACTGTCCAAGGAAAATTAACAGCCATTAGAATTGCACTCCTTCCATATAGCTGGGGGAAAAAAGCAAACAAACTAAAAAAACAGTTCTGAGACATTAGGCAACAGGCAAGGTAGATCTGTTATCACCAAGAAAAGGAGGAAATCTGAGGTTAGCTTATAATTGCCTTATATCTTGGCCTCAAGTCACTTTTTAGTCTGCCATGGAGGGGAAGAGAGAGGAAGACATATTACAACTCTCAGGGCTCAGTAGTTGCTTGGAATTGAAAAGCTAGAAATCAGAGTACCAGAAAAGCAAGGTGACTAGAATGTGGATGACATAGAAGAGGAGAAGACAGTGAAAGATATCTGACCTGGGGATCTGCAGAGAGGCAAATTTAGTCTTTGTTATTTGGATGTGTATGGGTTAAAACCACACAAAGCCAGACAAAGAACCACTAGTAAGTTGTAGCTAAGCAATTTACAACCATTGCTCAGGTTTAAGAACAGTTGGTGGATTATTACTCAGCCCTAAGAGACAGTGAGACCCTATTGTGTGATTCGAAGTGGATGAATATAGAAGGCTTAACGTTAAGTGAAGTGAGCCAGACTTTGAAAGATGCATACTGTATATCTCCACTCAGTATGTACTGAATGTTTGCTCTCCATAGTAGAAATGGAAAGATCTAAAGATATGAGAGTAGAGAGGATAAGTGCAGATACCAGAATCTATAAAGGAGGAGGTGGGTTGTAGAGTGGGTGAAAAAGGGTGAATGAGAAGATCAAAGGGAAGAAACATAAATAAACAGAAGAATGTAAAGTTTTTCACTGGAGGAACAATCTGTAATTTTTGCTTTATAAAAATCAAAATTAAAAAAAAGAACAGTTTGTATTCCCACTACGAAATTCTTTATGATCCATCCATAGGAGCTTGGAGGAGTGATTTAAGAAAACTTAGAGATGCGTTTTCTCTGGATGTAAGATCTCTTATCCACCAAGTCATACAATGCTTTCTTAAAAATGCCATTATAACAAGGACTCATGAAGAGGGTTCACTCTCTTGGCTTTCACCTTTCACTCTTCTGCCATGTGAACATGCAGATTGTCTCTTTATCTTTCTGCCTTCTACCATGCGATGACACACTGAGCAGTCCCTCTCCAGATGCCTGTGCCATAGCATTACACTTACAGGCTTCCACACCTGTGATTAAATAAATTCCTGTTTGTTAGAAACTACCGACTCCATGGTATTCTGCTACAGCAACTTAACTGTGGTTAAGACAGTTGGGGATGCATTTAACACTAGAGTTAAGAACTTACTCTCTTAGGATCTTCAAATTCTCACATAAGAAGAGATTTAAATGGTTTATTTTCACTTCTTCAAAGTTCCCTGGGTGGGGAGAATAACCATTGAAGTTAGATAATCCCTTTATTATTTTTTCCTATGCTTTGGAAAGTTCAACTCAGAAATTGATATGAAAGAGATGCCAATGATGAATAAAATGATAGGAGAGAATGGAAAAATAGGCATACTGAGTGCCATTTATAAATATGTTGTCCTTACATTACATGTGGATAAATATTGTTTCAAAGTCTTATTTTTGACCTCTTGATACTGGAGCAGCCAGTACTAAGGAAAGAATTAGACATAATTTACAGACACTTCTTGCTTGTGTATTTTACGACCTAGAGTTGTTTGGTATTTCTTAACATTAGAATAAGAATCAACAAGTATGTACTGGATAAATAAAAATTTTATTTATATATAGGTTCTTGCCATAGAGCACATATACTTGCCAGAGAGGAGAGAGACAGAGAGAGGAAAAGTAAGAAGTAAGAAATCACCTCCTGGGGAAGAGGAATTGCCATGCCACAATCCTTTCTCTTCCATTTTCCTCTTGGGATTTTGGGCATGCATGTACACGCACCTGGCATGATTTTCAAGCTGCCAGGTTTGGGTCTCAAACTGTGGTCGACCATTTGGGAATCCAGTATCTTAACGACCATGCCACCTGCTGGTCCCATAAAAAAAGAATATTTTGATTTAAATTACAAAATTTTAGAGTGTAGCCAATTGATCGAGTGCAAATATTAGAAGTGCTCAGTTTATGATTCGGGTCTTAGAATAATGATCAATTTAAGGCTGTGACTTATGACAAAATCATAAACTGACCCTACAGTGCAACAGTGCCAAAGACAAGTCAACCAGGGTTTAAGTCCTAGTCCCAGAGGCTTGAAAAATACACAGGGCACACGTGAGTTTGCTCAGGATCCTGACAGGATGGAGAACTGGTAGAAAAAGGATCGTAGCTTACCAAGTCCCTTTGGGGAGTGTTTTCTCTCTCTGTTTTTTCTTGTGTCTCTCTGGCACTAAAAAAAAAAAAAAAAAAAAAAAAAAAAAAAAAAAAAAAAATTGGTCAGATAACCTCCTGATTTCATATGTATCATAGCTATGTCAGATTAATAATGACCTCTATACCAACAGTATTCATTTTCTATTAACTTTATTGCAAATCTTAAGAAACAAAGCAGCTTAAAACAGCACACACTATTTCAGGAATTCTGAGAGTCAACAGTCTAGCCACATAGTGACTAGAAACTCTGCATAGAGTCTCAAAGCTTGAATTAGAAATGACCAGGCTGTGTTCTTCTTAGGATATGAGGAATCATCCACTTCCAAGCTCACTGAAGCTATTGCCAAGATTCAGTTTCATGTTGCTATCCATCCAGAGCCTTGGTGTCCTGCTAGCTCTCTGCTGGAGGCTGTACTCAGCTCCTGGAAGCAGCTCACAATTCATAGAAACCATACACAGCTCTTTGCCACGTGGCTTCTACAGCATAATTATGTACTTCCTCAAGCCAGCAAGGAGAGTCTCTAGAGAGAGCCTGTTAGCAAGGCAGTCTTACATGCAGTAATGGAATCACAGAAGTTGCATTCAATCACCTTGGCCATTTCTCTTGGTTAGAGCAAGTGCTCTCCCACCCATGCTCAAGGAGAAGGGACTGCCCAAGGGTGTGTACAGAGGGAAAGATTATGGCTGGGGCCTCCTAGAGTCTGTCTGCCACACCAGCCCCTGTAATATTGCTTTCATAACCAGATAAGAGCCATGTGGCATGGAGGGCTCGCCTTTGGAATTTCACCGGTCATATAATTTTTTGCCCTCTTACTAATCAATACCAATGCTAAAACATCCTGATAAATAACATCACAGTTAGAATATCTGGAGAAGCTAAAATGAACTCTGTGGTTGAGATGTTTTTATTTGGGTTGAACTTTACTTTTTAATGCATTTATATAATTTTTTCACCTTTATTTCCAATATAAGTGTCCTGAGAGATATTCAGGGCAGGCAAGATTACATTACAAGAGGGGAAAATAAATTGTTTTACAGCAGATTCAGGGCTAGAATATAGGTCTGTCCTTCCTTCGTGCAATCATCCTTCCAGTGAATTTCGCTACTTTTGAAAATTTGAGTAAGATCTTCTTCCCTTTGGTTTATACCCAGGAATGACTAACCTGGTTAATTGCTTATAAGTACTAGAGAAATTGAGAATTCCACATGATAATAGATTTATTTAATGGCAATTTACTCTGTCATATTTTATTTAAAAATGAAATTTTGAAAATAATAATAATGACGTGATTTTTCCAAATGAGTCTTTTTTTTTTTAAGAATAGAAGGATTATGACATTTAGATGATTAAACTATACTTCTGCAGTTGTAATGGGGGCACAATTTATTTCATACTCCTTATATTTCCTTGTTATAAAATAAAAATTTCATAATTGTTAAATAATATTCTGTCAGAATAGAAAAAAATCTTTTTTCCATGTCACAGTTTCACTTTAATGGAGCTTTGGATGTGATTTATTTTTCTTCTTTTCCCTTATGATTTCCACTAGGCACTGAAGAGAGACCACAATTTGCATTTCACTCATCTTTATTGAAGGGGACAATGGAATAGGAAACATTTAAGAATACAGTATGTATGATGAATGTATAACTGAAAAACACGTTTTTTTCCTTATCATTGTCTTTACTAGCCTTATCGTGAACTCCAGTCGACTAAATCTAATTTTTCTATATCCAATGGTACTGGGCATTCATACCTATTTGGAATATTCATTTTCATATATCAAAAATGTCAGTAATAAAACAAATATGCTTTAGCGATTTGGGGAAAAAAGTGTTGAAAACATGAAAAAGGTAGTAATTCTCTCTGATTCTTTTTTAAGTTCATTTTTAAAAATGTTATGTTAGAGAGGAGAGTTCTCCAACAGGACCCCCATGTAATGATGCAGTTCCCAGTGCATGCATGACCAGTACACACAAGGAGACCCTGGGACACAAACCCAGGCTATCCCCTGTAGCCTCAGCATCACCAACTATTGCATATTTGCTGCACTACCAACAGGGGTCAGTGCTTCCCAGTTCTAATGCTCTTGCACATTTCCTGTAGCTCTGCTTCCACAAGCACCATCATTTCCTGCTGCCTCCTTCAGGAGTCCATTTCAATGAGTGGTTCATTTATTGGCTTGCTTGCAATTAAGAGAAATACTGGTAGGTAGAGTATGAAGGACTATTTTGTGTCGTATCACTTGGGAGCATTTTTGTAAATACTATGAGAGAGGGTATAGTGAGTGTATGACTTATTCATAGAACAGCAAAACGAGGCTCAAAATGTTAACCTGTGTGAGTGACAATTGTTTGAATGTGGAGCGAAATGTTCTCTCCACTTCAGTTTCACTTGGTTGCTCTGTATTAGACAGTGCTGGCAGCATCCAGCAGTATGATTAAGAAGACTGTCAGGAGGAATGTCTTTAGAGGGAGCCCGAGCTATTATTTAGGTTGAAACAATGGTATTAAAATCACAGCTATTAGGGACAAAGCAAAGAAAGGTGCAAATCTGTATGAGGGAATCAGACAGAAAGATGTTTCCCTGACTACTTTTATCTGAATTCAAAGACTCTATAATTGATATACACTTGGAAAAGTGATGATGAGACATTTTCTAATAATGACATAATTCTAATCCATCGTGACTGGTCATCCATCAGAGCTTTGTTTGTGATGCTTTGATTGATGGGACGGGAAGAAGGAAATCATTCTCTATTTTAGCTAAAGAGTGAAGGGACAGATTCACTTTAAAAATTACACTCTGCTTTCAATATGAAAGTAAATATTTCTTAATCAAATGCATGCTCTAAAATAAATGGCTAGCTTGTAACAGATCCTTAGGTCCTGGGATAGTGATTAATACTTGTATGAAAATAGACTCATATAAGCAGTCATTAGGTGAGAAAGGTTAGTCCTTCTTGTTGAACTGCTTTAACTGATGGGCCCAAGACACTGATGAGAAGGTCAGAGATGACTCTGCGGGTTCTAGCTGTGGGTCACTGTGGGCAAATTACATGTTCACAACCATGGAAACCAGAATATTACTTTTATATTTGTATATTTAAAAAATCTGCTGGGACCAGTAGGTGGTGTGGTGGTTAAGGTGTTGGACACTCCCACATGGTGGACCATGTCGTTTGAGTCCCAGATCTGGTGGCTTGCTTTCTCACTTTCCCTCTCTCTCTGGTCAAATTTAAAAATAATAATAACGAATAAGTGAATGAATAAATAAAATTAAATAAAGACTTCTTTAAAAAAATTGCTATAGGCCAAGTCTGCTCACTGAAAGTGAGAAATAACCCCTTGTGGGGATAGCCATACAGCAATCCCTTCTCCATTATTCTCCTGTGATTTGGGGCAAGTGTGCACATACACACATATCCCCAGTGTAGTTTTGAAGACATCGAGTCTGGAACTCAAATCGCACAGTCAGTCATGTGGGATCCAGCTGCCTTTCCCACGCTATTGGCTGGTTCTGGGAATAGCATTATTTATTTTTTTATTTTTTGAAGAATTACTTTCTTTATTCATCTTTTTTTTTTTTTTTCAATTTGCCCAGAGAGAGACAGATAGAAAGAGGAAGCAAGAGAGAGAGGGAAAGTGAGAAAGCAAGTTGCAAGGTCCAGGACTCAAACTGCAGTTGGGCATAGGGGAGTCCAACACCTTCATTTTTAAATTTTAGTTTCTCTTATATCACTATACATCACTACAGTTTGCAAGGTGAATTTATCCAACATGAACACACTTCAAACTAGTCCAGTTGAGGGTTCTGTAAATGTTATCATCAACAGATAATCACCCATTTCTGTGTTCCATATATGTCTTGCCTTTCTATTTGTCTCTTTGATTCCTTTCCTCAGTATTTTGAGCAAAATAAGTGCCAAGAGCTAAGAAGATAAATAGAAGTAGCAAATAAGTGGGCTAATTTTGGGATCAGAAAGTGCAGTAGGACAGAGACAATGTTTGTGGAAAAGAGGATGAATCAGTAATGTGTGTTTATTGGCTCAGTATTGTGAGTTGGAGGAGAACAAAAGACACAGGTATTTCAGAGAAAGCCTGAATCCAGGAGACAAATATGTCCACTTACAGAGGGATGAAACAATTCCTGGTGATGTATATTCATTCTTGTTGAACCATTTTAGAGTAAATGAACACAGTAACAGGAATTGGGAGGTAAACTCTGTGATAGAATGATCCAGGCCTTTTTCTACTTCCCTTTATTTAGAGTTAGGTCCTTTTAGTGGGCACGAAACAAAAACTGCCTTTTGAAGTAACAAATACTGGGACCAGCAGATGGCATAATGATTATGTTGCTGGACTCCTATGTAGTTGATTGAAGTTCAAGTCCCAGACCTGGTGACTTAAACCTCACACCAGGTGCATGTGTGTACACACCCAAGATCCCAGGATAATGGAGGGGAAGGAATTTGCAGCATGACTATCTCCCCGAGGAGGGGGTGATTTCTCACATTCTGTCTTTCTGTCTCTCTAGCAAGTGCACACACCCTATAGCAAAAATCTCTCTCTGAAAAAAAGGAAAAGTAACAAGTACTATTTTACCAGGTTGTTAAGTTAGCACACTTGACTGAGTCACCAAAATCAACAAACATGGTATTCCAAACCAGGACAAAATGTAAGGACATCATGGTTCTTTTGCCAAAAATGAGAGCATAAAAGGCCAAGCTACTCGGAGGTTGAGAAAGATTTTTTTGTAATGGCTGTTCCATGGTCCCACCTTCTAATCCAAGTGTAGAAGGAGAGATTGGTGTGTGTCCTCTGAGTTGGAGAGGAATGAGGAGAGAGTACCATGGGGTGGTGTCTACATCTACCCCATGGTCAGATATGGTCAGAGATGAAGTGGATCCCTGAGGATAGGCCTGCATTCCTTCAACTTATAAGGACCAAAAAGAACAGAATATGCCACTTGAACCTAATGTGGGCAATGATAAGACTGATCTTGAGCATAATGATCTCAAGTTCTTACTCAGTGGGTTGACTAGAAGAGCCCAGGGGCTCTGTGCACACATGTCGGATGTATTGCCGGATTCTGGTGAGTTGAGAAAGAGAAAGCTAGGTAAACGCATGGCTGTAATCACGACTACTGCGAGGGAGAGGTCCTCAGCCCCTGGGATAGATCCAACGAATACGCCCATGCAGGAAATAAATCAGCTTTAAATAGCAGCCAGGTACACTGAGCATAAAATCAGCTCTGAAAGTAAAAGAATCAAACATAAATATTCCCTGTCTACTTTGCTTTTTTCCCTCCCTATGCTTCAACTTCAGAGAACTCAGAAACTGTAGTTAGCAATATAGTGTCAGAACAGAGAGAGAAAAAAAGAAGCTGAAAATACCTCCTCCTTTTGCTCATTTATTTTTCTATCTGTAGGCCCTAGCAGGGAGCAGAGTGGCTGTAACTTTGATTGAAAGTGGAGACATGAATTATTACACTAGTCTGAACATTTTAAGAAATGAATCAAATCTATGCATTTGTTACTTAAAAAAAAAACCCTTGATATTATCTAAGTTTTGAGCATTAATCAGCTTTACTCAGATTAGAAAAGCTAGTTTCCCTGAATTAAGTTTTTTTTTTTAAAAAAAACAAAACAAAAACAAAAACAAAGGGAGAATGCCCAGCCACAGTGGCATGTACCACTCCGTCCCATAGGCTGGGTCCACACAGGAGGCCAGGGTTCAATTCCTGGTCCAACCTAAAGAACAGATACAGTAGTTTGATTTGCATTCCCAGCAATTTGGGAGGCTGAGGCATGAAGATAGCAGACAATGAGTCTTTGTCTTTAAAATAAACAAACAAAAATATGGAAGAAAGAAATAAAAATCTTTGGGGACTGGATTCATCTACCCCTCTCTCTCCCCTTTGTTCACTGTATCAGTTGTATTGCATGTTGAGTCCACTCAGAACTTTTTTAACTGCCCATGTACATTACCACAGATGCATGCTGGATGTCCATCAGGCATCCTGAGACCTATAAATAGAGTCATGACTTCCAAAGAAATTTACATGCAGATCAGACTTGTAATTGCTCTAAGGATTCTAATATTTGGAGTCAACTGTGTTTGATAATTTACAGTACCCATGGTTCTTACATAGGAGATACCATGTATGTTTAACAGACCCTGAGTTTACATCCATGAATAGGAGAACTCACCCAAGTGAATGAATTTCAAATAGAAACTGGGAGATAAAATGAAATGTTGTGTGTGTGATTGTACATTATGTGTCATCACTGCAGGACTTACCGATTACAATAAGCAGAAAACGACAACAAACTCACAGACCCTATTTATCTCCACAGACTCTCCACATGATTTCAGAAAGTGTACAGTCTCCATTTTTATAAAGTCTTGAACAAACCCCGTGATGCTAAATTATGATTATTTGACAAAAGAATATTCATGCTGGTCAAAATCCAGTTGACATAGAAAACTACCTTCTTGGGACCAGCAGTTGGCGTACTGGCTATGTTGCTGGACTCCCATGGAGTCGACCATGGTTCGAGTTCCAGACCCGGTGGCTTAAACTCACGCCAGGCATGTATGCGTGCATGACCAAGATCCCAAGAGGAGGATGGAGAAGGGATTGTGGCATGGCCACCCCCCTGGGGGGTGATTTCTTGCTTTCAGTCTCTCTATCTCTCTCTGTCTTTCTGATGAGCACATGCACCCTATAGCAAAAACCTCTCAAAAAAATAAAAATAAAAAACTAAAAAACTACCTTCTTTTTAATTCTTGGGCTTTTTCTCTTTCTGTCTCTCTAGGTAACAAGTCTATATTCAGTATCACACTATGTAAACTTTTTGGAGGCCATCCTGGTCACCTTTTAGAGTTGAAAAATATCTTTTGCTTTATTTTCTAGTTCAATAACATGCACGTATGCACTCAGGGTGCATTTCTTGCATTTAGCGGACAGTAGCATCCATCTTTTCTTAGGGTAGAGAAATTTTTTTTCTTTCTCAGTGGAGGAACCAAATTAATTGTGGTGCCCTTAGTGCCGACGTCATCCCCAGACATAAAGGACGTGGTGTTACCCTGGCCTGACCCTTCAGCTGTGCCAGCTCGCTCAGCTCAGTGAGTCATTCACATATGGACACATGACCTAAGCTGGGACAGGCATGGCGGTCACAGATTTTCCAGAAGCTGTGGGGAGGGTGCCCTTTTTCCCTCAAATCTTCACGTGGTACGATGTGAGTCTTAGGTGGGAAAAAGTCATCATTTCTGTCACAATTCAAGGACATCTTAAAAGTAAGACAGAGCCCCCCAGATCCTTTAAGCTCCTGTAGCAAGAATTTCTTGAACCCACTATATTCATTTACTTTTTGGAAATAAGAGCTAAGAAATTCTTTTTCTCATTTAAACTATTTTTCATCAGGTTTATTATTTTTTTTTCTTTAACACATGCCATAAATTGCTAACATTTGCTAACAATTTCATGGGTACCTGAATTCAAGAAATTTATTAGCATCCTATTTCAAGTTAAAAAAGTCTTTCTTCGTGTGGCTTCCTGAGATATAATTCTGAGAATTAATGAGAGTAAAAGAAAATGTAACTGACAAAGAGGGAAAGATGTGACTATCTGCCAATATAGATAAATATTTCCCAACTCCTTAGTGTTCCTTATTTACCTTCATTATTTCTGAAAAATAAGATGCATACCTCTCTTGGACATTAACAATTCTAGCAATGTGTTAATGTTATGGAAGGAAGAATAAGATGGTTAATAAATGCTCCATCATTGAACTTGCTTATGATCATTCATTAGACATTCTATTTCCTTATATCTCTGAATGCAGTTAGTAGTTAATACGTGATCAAAAATAATTGTTACATAGGGGGACCAGCAGTTAGCATA
This sequence comes from Tupaia belangeri chinensis, assembly GCF_000334495.1. Taxonomy (NCBI): domain Eukaryota; kingdom Metazoa; phylum Chordata; class Mammalia; order Scandentia; family Tupaiidae; genus Tupaia; species Tupaia belangeri. Next base: position 2,792,611 of record NW_006204841.1, read on the forward strand.
ATGGCTGTATCACTGGGCTCCCATGTAGTCAACCGCGGTTCGAGTCCCAGACCTGGCGGCTTAAACTCACTCCGGGCGTGTGTGCGTGCAACCCAAGATCCCAAGAAGAGACTGGAGGAGAAGGGATTGTGGCATGGCCATTGCCCCTGGGGAGTGATTTCTCGCTTTTTATCTCTCTGTTTCTCTCTTTCTGGTGAGTACACACACCCTATAGCAAAAACCTCTCCAAAAAAAGATTAAATTAAATTAAAAAAATAATTGTCACACGGAAACCAGCAGGTGGTCTGGTGGTTAAGGCACTAGATTCTCATATGATTGATGACAGTTTGAGTCCCAGATCTAATGGCTTGGAAATCACACCAGGTGTGTCAGAATGGAGGGGAAGGGATTATAGCATGGCCCTCCCCACCCAGAGCAGGTGGTGATTTATCACTTTCCTTTCCTCTGTCTCTCTCTGGTGTATGCACATGCCCTACTGCAAAAACATAAAAACTAAAAATAATAAAATAATTGTCACGTGTATTAATAAATTATTGGCACAGTATGGATAAAGTTAGTGGTAACTATATCTAGTCATGAATAACGTACATGCTTTTATAAATTTGATACAGCTTTGTTATTATTCATAGAATATTATCACATGTTTATCTTCATGAGAATATGAAACATTTTCCTATAAAGAGTAAAGTTGCTGATCATATGGTGAGAAAGAATGGTTTCATGTGTATATTGTGTGTATGTATGTATGCGTGATGGGGCATGTGCATCTTTGTGTGTCTGTTTCTGTTTGTGAATTTGTAAAAGAAGATGACATAAAACGAGATGTATTTTGAAGGTGAGACCTATACTAATGGGTGGAAGGGAGAAAACTCCATATTTTCTCCTCGCTTATGAAGAAATATCTATACTTAGAAACAGCTGATAGATGACTTATTAAAAATAACTTACACATTGCTACTGTGATAGTTATCTTTTTTTTTTTTTTGAGAGGTTTTTGCTATAGGGCGTTTGCGCTCACCAGAAAGACAGAGAGAGATAGAGAGACAGAAAGCGAGAAATGACCCCCAGGGGCTGGGAGCGGGGGGTGGCCACACCGCAATCCCTTCTCCTCCATTCTCCTCTTGGGATCTTGGGCATGCACACACATGCACCTGGCATGAGTTTAAGCCACTGGGTCTGGGACTCAGATCGCAGTTGACTACGTGGGAGTCCAGTGACGTAGCCACCTGCTGGTCCCTGCTACTGTGATAGTTATCTTAGGTGAAGACTTACATTTTTCTGCTATGATTTAGATATTATTTCTTTTTTCCATTTTTGATGAGCTTGTCATTGGACACATTTCCTTCTGGAATATGATATTCTACATACTGTCTTGGGTCCACCTTGAAGTACCATCATCTCTTTGCAGGGCCACAGCAGTGACTTCCAAAATTGGTCTCCTTCCTTCCACCCTTGCTTTTCAGTCTATTCACTGGTTAGCCAGAATGATCCTGTTCAAATGTAAATGAAATGGACATTCCTGTACTCAGGCTCTGAAAAATCCAAACCCTCCCATGGCCTTGAGGCTTTCTATGTTGTGGCTTCTTTCTCATTATTTTATTATTATTATTATTATTATTAATTCAATCACTGTATATTACTACAGCCTGCAAAATGAATTTTCCCAGCATGAATACACTGTATATTAGTCCAGTCAAAGATATTATTATATACATTATTATCAGCAGATAATTTTCCATTTTTGTGTCCCTTGAATGCTTTGCTTCTTTTTTCCCCCTTGATTCCCTTTCTCTCACCCTTCCCCATTTTCCACCCTCCTTCCACACTGTCTTTAGCATCACCATTGTTCTTCATGCTTTCATATCTTCTAATCTTTCAGTTTCTGCCATACAGTGCAGACATTCAGTATATATTACGTGGGGACATACGATGCCTCTCTTTCATAGTCTGTCTTGCTTCCCTTAGCAATAAATCTTTCATATTCTAATTCTTTGATTTCATCTCCTGATATTCTTTTGGATCTTGCTCTCCCCTGGGTTAAGCACGTTAGCCTCTCTTAACTTATGTTTTGCTTAGAACATCCTTCCCCTAGATACCAGTATGATTCATGGTCTTACTTTTTCAGGTCGCTGCTAAAATATCATTTTGTCAGAGGTATCACCCTGATTGCTTTAGGTGAAACAGAACTTCTCACCATTACCAGTCTTTATTCTCATACCCTGCTTTTCTCACCTGACATATTATTTATTATTATCTATCTGCTCTTGCTCAAATATAAGCTCTAGAAAGACAATTGTTTCCTTTTTTTCACAGTTGTATTCCCAATTTTTGGAAGATTATAGAATCATAAATCTGCTGAATGAATGCATTTTCCAATGAAAAATAATGTGTGTAGATTTTATAGTATGAATACCTGACATGAAAGGCAGATTAAAGTATTAATATCAAGCTTTTAATAATGTACCTGAGACAGAGTTCAAGAGATTTGTAGGAGATTAAAAAAAGAATCAAAGCTTGAGACCCAGTCTTAGAAATGACTACTTTTTCTATTTTTCTTGCATCTTGTAAGAGAGAATCAGTTTTCTATATTTCTAGAACATAAATCAGTAAAGCTTCTGGCATCTAAAAAAAAGGGCAGAGTGGCAAGCTGCCTTATTTATAAGATGTTATGCTCAGAAAATAAAAATCCATGTGGTGAAGACTAACTGTGAGTGTGATGTAAGAGGGCTTGGAGAATCAGCCCCAACAGTCAAACACTCAGCCTTCAATCCTCTGCAGTGTGCTGAAGCACAGGCATTGTCGAAGTGCTGCTGGCTCCTTCCCCAGAGGAGGTGCCATCTCCGAGATGAAGGGTGAAGTCATTTTCTCTGCTGATCCGCAAAAGTTCTTCAGTCCATGTGCAAAATATTATGAGTGTGAAATGTTAAAAACAATAACTAGTTATTCCTGTCATTCAAAAATACTTTGTTTGCAGAAAAGACCTGACTTTTTCCTGATGTAATATCTTAAGCTTTCAAATTAAATACTTACAATAAGAAATATGCTATTATGTATGTGTAATTACAGGTTACCCCACAATTCGCTCAGGACTATCCTTCTTAGCCTTGACCACAATGAAGCTGTTTGAGTGCATTTCACTTCAGGGTCCTCTTCTGACTACATTGCCTACTGCCCATTCTACTTCCTCTTGATTCATAAGATATGATTTACAGATAAATACGGTAGAGCACAAAGGGTCAAATTTCCTTTACATAACTTTCTGAACTTCTTTTGCCCTATCTCTTCCATTTTTATGCCATCACTCTTTACTTTTAAGCCTCCGAAGATAAAAATAAAAACCATCTTTTAATTAAAGACATTTCCATTAAAGGAGTAATGATATATTCTAAAAATTGAGCACAATGACAGAGGACAGTAAAGAGACAAAGAAAGGAGGTCAAGGCCCAGCCACAGTAGCAGCACAATACTATGCAATGCTGGTAGCCACATGGAAGACCAGGGTTTGCTTTCTGGGTTCACTTTCACACACCAGGCAGACATGCACCTGCCCATGCTCCTGGCTTAGCTGGGAAGACTTGGGGAAAGATCACGGCATGAGGCTCAATTGAGAGTGCTTGTCTCTCTGACAAAATAAATAAACTTAAATAGAAAGAGAAAAGCTCAAGAATTAGGAGGGGAAATATAGTTAATTGGAAAGGCAGAAAGAGAAAAAAATGGGAAAGTAGAAAGTAGAGGAGAACTGTGTAGGCGAAGTGGGGTTTGGTATCAAGGTAATAGCACTTACCTCAGAGGACTTATTCCCTACTAAGCTCTGATCTTCCTGTGAATACCCAGGACTGCCATTTTGTCCCATGAGGCCCAATAACTAGGGAGAGTATCAATGTAGTTTTTTTAAGAAGATGAAACACCATAAGAAGAATAAAAAGGGGGGAAATGAGACAGAATTTTTTTCAGGTGATATCTAAGATGGTTTTCTATTTTGAAGTTAGGAAACCTCCAAGGCCAGTTTTCATTGGAATTATTTCATCACTGAATTATTTTCTTCTCTCTTCTGTGTTTTAATAACTCAGAATCTTTTTATTTATTTATTTTTTTGAGAGGTTTTCGCTATGGGGCGTGTGCACTCGCCAGACTGACAGAGAGAGACAGAGAGACAGAAAGTGAGAAATCACCCCCCAGTGGGGATGGTCACGCCACAATCCCTTCTCCTCCGTTCTCCTCTCGGGATCTTGGGCACGCACGCACACGCGCCCGGCGTGAGTTTTAAGCCACCGGGTCCAGGACGCGAACCGCGGTCGACTACGTGGGAGTCCAGCGACATAGCCATTATGCTAACTGCTGGTTCCCAATAACTCAGAATCTTGAGGCACGTGGCTCGCCAATGCCTTTTACTCCTGCCGAATGACCCTGTGAAGAACCTGTTAACTCAAATTTATAGCCTCCTAAGACTCCCTCACAAAAAAAATATTCTCATGGGGTCTTGGCACTGCAATTCCCCCCATCAAGCCCTGCAGCCAGCCAGGATGACAGACTCACTTAGTGTTTAGGTAAACCTCACACAAATTCAGAGCATTCCCTTGTGGCCTCTAGTATCACACAGCAACACTTCCACTGACTGCCTGGATCATTGTGGCTGGGCCTTCTGGGGTTGTTCTTCAAGCTGAGGGTGATACTGCTCTCCTATCCCTCTGGTCCTTCTTGGGGCCTTGGATTTAAACTCAGTCCCATCATTTCTACACAATGAACTCTGTTGGCATTGGTGAACTAACTGATGCTCAAAGATGTGCCTACTCTATATTTTGCTAGGATCTGATTATAAAGGAGAGAGGGATATAGTTTTGATAAGATATGATGAAGTTGCTGTCATCACAAAGCTTAAAATCTCATGTGGGAGACAAACATAAGAAATTATTAAAGTGAGATTTACATGGTAAAGGAGAAATGCAAAATATAAGTCTACAAAAGACAAGAGATTTCTGAAAAAGTGACATTTAAGATAAGACCTGAGAGTTATTAAGTGAATGACATGGTGGGAGGAAATTTTCAGACAAAAGCAAACAAGATTCTGTGATAGGAAAGATAGAACATATGTGTGTGTGTATATATATATACACACATTTTTTTTTTTTGGAGGGGTTTTTTTCCTT
>NW_006204841.1:2797894-2802256 GCF_000334495.1 Tupaia belangeri chinensis
CGGCATGAGTTTTAAGCTACCGGGTCCGGGACGCAAACCGCGGTGGGCTAAATGGGAGTCCAGCGACATAGCCATTACGCTAACTGCTGGTTCCCGAAGATAGAACACATTAAGGAACAGAAGAAAAGTTATTGGAGCAATGAGTCTGACAGGGAGAGTGGCACCTAATTAAGGTAGGGGAATGTCCATAGTAGGGCCCAGAATATTGAGGACTTGGAGGGCATAAAAGAGATTTTGAATATTACCCTAATAGCAATGAAAATTCACTAAATTTATTAGGTAGATAAGTGCTAGGCTTGACTTAAATATTTTAAACTTTTCTCTAGTAGAAACTTTAATAGAGAGTGTATTGGAGGAATTTTAAAAGTGTGGAAAAACAGGGACCAGCAGTTGGCATAATGGCTATGTCACTGGACTCCCATGTAGTTGACCACTGTTTGAGTCCCAGACCCAGTGACTTAAACTCACACTGGGCACGTGTGCGTGCATGCCTGAGCCCAAGAGGAGAGTGAAGAAGAGATGGCGGCATGGCTGACACCCTGGGAGGTGGATTTCTCACTTTCTGTCTCTCTGTCTCTGTCTTTTTGGTGAGCTCCCGTGCCCTATAGCAAAAACCTCTTCAAAAAAGGGAAAATCAAAGGTCGATTTCAGAAAAAGTTGATGGTGGTTTGGGCTGAAAAGTTCAAGTTGGGCTGAAGAGAAGTTGATAAGCTTTCAAGGGATGTTACAGAGTGGGTTAAATATTAAGTACAATCACGCATTGCTCAGTGATGTGGGTATATTCTGAGAAATGTATCCCTAGGTGACTTTATCATGTGAACATCACAGAGAACTTTCACAAACATGAAATAGCCTACTACACACATAGGCTATACAGTATGACCTATAAGCTCCTACTGGGACCAACTTTGTGAATTTAGTCGTTATTGACTGAAACATCGTTAGGGGGTAACTGGCCATAAATCAAATGCTTTTAGAGGAAAAGGTGAATCATGAGCAAGGCTGAGTTACTGGATTCAAAACTGAGATTTGTTGTTTGATAATTATTAGAATGTTTATGGGGAAAGGAGAAAATAATTGAAATAAGGTATGTCTCTGAAGATGAGGGAGGTACAATGACTGTCTTCGTGGGAGTCTCAGGTAGTCATACTAAGTCTCAAGAAGTGTGCATACAGACCTCTTACTCCAATCTAACTGAGTTGCTCCACAGATAACGTCTACCAATTGTTCACTCTTTGTCCAGTTGGTGTTAACTGCTTCAGTTGTGCCATCTCAATTACTCTTCTGGTTTTTCCAATCCAAGAATCAACTTTTTCTTTTTTTAGTACCACTTCTTTATCCAAATGACTTGAAGTTACTGGGTAATTGCTTTATACTTTTTTTTTTTTTAAAGAAATCAAATGTGGGGGCACCAGCAGTTAGCGTAATGGCTATGTTGCTGGACTCCCATGTAGTCGACTGCGGTTCACGTCCCGGACCCGGTGGCTTAAAACTCATGCCGGGCACGTGTACGTGCATGCCCAAGATCCTGAGAGGAGAACAGAGGAGAAGGGATTGCGGCGTGGCAATCACCCCTGGGGGGTGATTTCTCACTTTCTATCTCTCTGTCTCTGTCTGTCTGACAAGCGCACGTGCCCTATAGCAAAAACCTTTCCAAAAAAAAAAAAAAGGAAAGAAATCAAATGTGAACTATCTGGGTATCAAATAAGTCATTTTTCTAAATGCACATACAATATCAGCATAGATCTTGCTATAAAGCCACATGTAGCATAAAGTAGGCCAGGAATGAAATTCTGCACAAAAGTTGACATTTTCTTTTATCACAATGGTAGCATTATTAAATTCATCTAAGTGGAGGTTGTTGGGTGGAAATTAAAGTCATATATTAAATAAGTTAGAGAAAACCATGGCATTACTGAAATGCAATAAGGGGTTCCAACTTAAAATTATGCAAATGAAAAACTGCCACTTTTAGTGAATTATTTAATCACATTAATGTCTGGTAGTTAAATCAAATTTCGTATTTCAGAAGTATCCTTTTTTAAAACTTTTTAGCTAACAACAAAGAAATGAGTGGCAGTTTATTCATGACTAATAAAATGTTTTCTTCATAATTTAGTTTCCAACATCTTAAACTAATTGTACCATCCAAATTAAGCACGGGGATTGGCTCTATTTAAAATCTCATTGTGTTAAATGGCCTTGCTATTAAAGAGACCCACTCTTTAGAATGAAAGCTGTGGGGAAATTTTTGTATCATTTCTTAGGTGGCATTTCTTTTTCAATGTTCTTGAATATGTCTTAAATTTTACCTTAACCCCCAATCTGCAGTATCAATGTAGGACATCTCTTAAATAATAGATAGAAAATGAGTGGGAACACATCCGGAAGAGACAACGCTCATGTGTTCCGTTCTCATCCACACACAGCCTCATTACTCACTCAGTAATTCTTCTGACAAGCCTTGAGTAAGCACACCATGTGGGTTTCAACACACAGATAAACACACACACAGTGCCCACGAGGAAAACAGTGTCACACAGATGCCTGCACAGGAAGCTGTGAGGGACAGGAGAGCAGTGCCACCCTCAGCTTGAAGAGTCAGGAAAGGCTCTCCAGCCGCAGGGACCTGGTCTTTCAGGCAAGGAAGGCTCTGAGACACCTGTTGTGTAAGGAACAGAAATGAGTCTGCTAAACAGCATTTGAAAAGGCCAGGAAGAGTGAACCTTGAGAGAATGGAAATCCATTCTGAGTGACTCGTCCATGGGGTGCTATCATGGCGGAAAGAAAGGAATGAGGACCAGTAGGGCCTTCCTTGCCAGGGTGGGGATCAGGTTTTACCTCAGGGTGAGAGCAGAATTCTGCCATAGCTCTGTGGTGTGTGATGGAGAGTAAGTAAACAGGATGGAAAACACTAGAATCAGCCAAAAACAAAAGCCATGATTAGCTGAGAAATCCTCTGCAGTATTTCTTGGAGGGGGCATACATGAGTGTGATGTTGAAATGACTACATCAGAAAAGATTTATAGTCCAGCATGTATAAGAGGACTTCAAAAAGTTGTGAAAAAAAAAATGGGATTAAAGTACAAAATTATATTGATTCCAACAATTTTTTAAATTAATGTAATTTTCTCACAATATGCACTTGTCACAGACTTTTTGATGATCTCTCATCTACTCCTGGGAGAAATTCCTAATTGAGTTATTTTTAATTAATACTCCTTCAAGAGAGCTTTTAATGTTTATATTACACATGTATAAATTTTATAAATGTAAGGTTTTCATTTTGCATTGACTGAGAGTATTTAGCTAAATCTGAAGCCCTTCTTTAGTAAAAGCGTTGATCATTTAGTTATACTTACAGAGTTTGATTGCTGGCTTTACAATGCTCCCGGCTGCTATCTATTAATCCACCTATTTATTTATTTTTATGTATTATTTCACTCTGCCATCATGTTTTCTTTTGGGTATCACTTCATGTATATATATATATATATATAACAAAATAATAAAAGACCTAGCACTCATCAAGTGCTTAGAATTTGCCAAGCATCTTGCTAAGCACTCTTTTATTCTGAAACCAAACGAAGCAATAGGCACTATCTTCATCCCCATCTTACAGATGCTGAAGGTAGGGTAGAGCCGGGACATTTGCCCGCACACGATTACAGAGGCAGGAAGTGGCAGGGCCAGGATTGGTAATCATTTTGCTGTTGACATGTTTTCATTTCTCTTTCATTTTCAGAATTGAAGTGGGTATAATTAAAAAGTGCTAAAAAGGGGGGGCCAGCAAGTGGTGTGGTGGTTGAGATGCTGGACTCTCACATGGTTCCCTGCAGTTCGAGTTCTGTATCTGGGGTTTACAAGGTACATGTCTGTGCAGGCCCAGAATCCCGAGAGGAAAAGAGAAGGAAGTGCAGCACGGCCATGCCCTGTGGTCGTGATTTCTCAATTTCCTTTCTCTCTCTCTCTGTCTCCCTCTCCAGCAAATGCAAATGCTCTATAGTCAAAACCTTTAAAAAAACTAAAAAGTAAAACAATAAACTGTTAAAAACGTAGTAAGGAGTCAGAATCAGGGATTAGGGCCTCATGTTTTATTCCCTAACTGCTGAAGAATATATTCTTTCTGATTGAGAGCTTTAAAGAAATCTTTACTATCTTCCTTCAAAATTTATTTTTTCTTCTGTCTCTTCAATTCATTTGAAATAATTTGTTTATATGTATATATATATACATGAAATAATTTGTTTAAATATATATGTAAATATAAATAAATATATATATGTATATATATGTATGTGTGTGTGTGTGTGTGTGTGTGTGTGTATATATATATATATATATGAGCGCGGGGGGGGGGTG
>NW_006204841.1:2802389-2809248 GCF_000334495.1 Tupaia belangeri chinensis
TATATATATATATATATATTCAATTCCCACAATCAGTAATCAGTTATTGAGTAACTTTATCTTTCTGATTTCTGCTGGTAATTTTGTTACACAATAAATTGCTAAATATAAACATTAAAGCTTTCGATTACAGGCTATGGTCTTTGATTATTCTGCCTGAACATTCTAATAGTCTTTCACTTCTCAAGGTTCATTTTATTTATACATATCTCATTTGCATTTTGTAGGTTCCTGCTTTAATTAGAAATCATAGAAAATGATAAATAATCATGGTGATATTAGGCAGACTTGCATTTTTCCTCATCCTAATGTGGATTGCTATAGTGTTTCATCTTAATTACAATAATGGATCTGCTAACATTAATGACAGTGTTAGCATGATGCCAGGGAAAAGCTTCCCCTCTACTTTCCTACAGCATTGCAATTAATAAAGGGCATACCTGGGTCACAGACCCATGCACGCCTAGCTCCAAGGGCCATCTTTGTAAATATTATTCTATACTCTATCCAGGCGAGTCCAGTGCCAGTGTTGAACATACTTCAGTGTTTTGGCGATTATCTCAATGGAATGCAAAAGATGAATTTAGATAGAACGTCACAGGTATTTTAATGTTTTGTCACTCACATTTTTAGGAATTTTTGGTGACGATGTTGAGTTTATTTCTCCTATATCATTTACGTTTTATGTGTCATACTTTGTGTGATAACTTCTGCATTGGAGATGCTATCAGGTTTATTAAAACTGGGCTAAGTATTAAAAAAAGCTCTTAGATGAAATCCACTGTTCTTTCCTCCTCATTCTTTTCCACAGTGGATTAGAGATGGTGTACTGTCTGTGAAAGCTTTGCTGTATCCCAAGGCATGGTTGCTTGTAATACGTTTGGTATCTATTAAACACATGCTATAGCTTTTATTCTTCTTATTTCTTCTGTGGGATTGAGAATGAGAGAGAGAAAGGAGAGAGAGAGAGGTTTAGGACCCCCAACAAGTTCCTCACACAAGACTCACCCTCAGTCTCAGCTGCTCTGGATCATGGCCACACATACATGTGACACCCAGCATGCACAGAGAGGCTATGAGACGTGAATCACACAACCTTCCCTTGTGAGCCCAGCATCGCACAGCATTATGTTACTGGTGTGCCACCAAGGCTGTCTTGCTATAGCTTCTTAAAACCGTTGATACTTGGGGAACCAGCAGTTAGCGTAATGGTTATGTCACTGGACTCCCACGTAGTCGACCGCAGTTCGCGTCCTGGACCCGGTGGCTTAAAACTCACCCCAGGTGCATGTGCGTGCGTGCCCAAGATCCTGAGAGGATAATGGAGGAGAAGGGATTGCGATGTGACCATCCCCTTTGTGGGGTAATTTCTCGCTTTCTGTCTCTATGTCTCTCTCTGTCTGTGTGGCGACTGCACGCGCCCTATAGAGAAAACCTCTCAAATAACAACAACAACAAAAAAACGTTGATGCTCGGGACTAGCAGTTAGCATAATGGCTATGTCGCTGGACTCCCATGTAGCCGATGGTGGTTTGAGTCCTGGACCTGGTGGCTTAAACTCACGCTGGGCGCATGTGCGTATGTGCCCAAGATCCCAAGAGGAGAATGGAGGAGAAGGGATTGTGGCGTGGCCATTCCCCCTGGGGGGTGATTTCTCACTTTCTATCTCTCTGTTTCTCTCTTTCTGGCGAGTTTAAAAAAAAGAAAACTGTTGATGCTAGCAAGTTATTTTTATTTATGCATACCAATGTATAAAATTATTTAAAAATATATGCAAAAATGTATTTTGTGTGTGCCCATCATGGGACCAAACTCCTAAAAGTTGAAATTAAAATTACACTATGAAAACAGAAAAACATCTCTTAATTATGTAATAGTCTTTTTTTATCTTACTCTCTAATGTGCTTATACAAATAAAGGAATAAAACAGGATAACATCAATTATATTTAAGAATTCTTCATTTTTTTCCTTAACCTAGACTAAAGTGTGTCTAAACTCTGTATTGCACATCTTCCAGTTTCAACAGTAGGACATTTTCACTGTGCGTTCTTCTGCATCAACTTCCATACCTTTATTGTCCGCCTGCTGAAGGCATTTATCATGTTTTCCTTATTGTTGGTACTGTACTCGATTCATTTATTTTCTCTATAGAAAGCAGACTACTGCCATTTATGGTTATTTCTGACAGCAAGCTAAGTTGTATTACTATTGGTGTATAATTTAATCCCCATCTCTACCCTGGAGTTTGATATTACTATTTCAACTAATTGACTTAAATTACAGAGAGGGAGTGAAATGCCTGAGTATATTAGTGGGTTTCAGAACTAGAATTTTCACCCAGGTCCACACTGATATCAAAACTTTGGCACTTAGGATGATTTAAGTTTCCGATACCCATCATTACTGGGGTAATAAAACTCTTAAATTAAGTCAGTATTCTCTTCCTCATCACATTCAGTTGTATTTGGAGAACAAGAGAATGGGCACGTTAGGAATCTAAATAATATGTCTTAGGTAACTCATTATCCAAGTGAAAAGATAGTCAGGATCCATGAGTTTAGTGCTGGAGTAATAGGTGCATATGGAAAAAAGGTTTATTATTAAGGTTGTTCAATAATGTAGGTTCTGTGAATGTAACAGGGCTTAAAAGCAAATGAGCTATTGCTCTATAAACTCCGGGAGGTACTGAGAATGGAAATTTTGAGCAGTTCTGGTAGTGGTTGTAATGACTAGAGTCACTTTGGCAATCATCGTAGTTTCTGTGTTTGGGAAGGGTTAGCACAGCCTTGACAGTGTGATCAGTTTTCAGTCTAAGCACGGTGGTATTGTTACCTGCCCCTCACTTAGCTGTGGAGACTCCTTCTTGTCTCCTTCACAGCTCCATTTCATACACAGGCACTGTCTCTGCTACATGATTAATGACCACTCACACTTTCTTAAGTGAAAAAACATCTTGTGACTTGGATCACAACTCCATCAGGGTTAAAAGAAGTATGTGGAAAATATCTTTTGTTCTCTTAGGATTCATAAGAACATGTGACAGACACTCATCAACCAGAGTCAGCAGACAACACACTTATATACATCTGCAAAAGCCTGACAAAATAGGATCAAAGGAGTTTCATAACTTCCTCAGACCCTTGTGCATGTCAAAAGGCCTGTGGTTGGGACCAGCAGGTGATACAGTAGTTAAGGCACTGGACTCCCACATGGTTGATTATGGTTTGAGTCCTGGACCCAAGGCTTGAAACTCATGCTGGGCATATGTGCCTATGTGCCCAAAATGGAGGAGAATGGAGGAGAAGGAAAATCACCTGGGAGGTGATTTCTTGCTTTCTTTCTCTCTCCCTTTTTTCTCCAGTGAGCATATGTTCCCTATAGCAAAATAATCTCTCTCCAAAACCAACCAACCAACCAAACAAACAGAAAGAAGCATGTGGTTGACAAAGTCCTGATAATCCCTCTCTTCCTTCCCAGTGTAAAACTGCCCATAGCAACTGTCTATATGCTGCTAGCAGCATCTCCAGATGGTTTTTCAGGACACCAGTCCACCATCCTCTCAGTTAGCTGGCTCCTTGAATAAAGTCACTGACCTTTGCCTAACACCTTGTCTCTTGACTTATTGGCTGTACATGGTGAGTGGAATGAGCTTGGATAGATTGCAGTATTGCCCTCTTGTCTCATTCAGTGCAGTTATCATGGGCCACTGGAAAAGGAATTGCTACTGCAACTTCTTTGGTGGTTTTGGAATTGTTGCCTCCTTTGGCTATGTTTGCCTATATATCATCTTACTTTTCTTAAATTCACCCCTTTTCTCTCTATTTATTCTTTGTCTTTATTATTTCTATGCCTAACTTGTCTAAATTTGAAACACGAGGAAAAATGTCACTTTAAGGACTTAGAATGTGTCCAAAGTCAAAGCCAAGCTTCTATCCCCGTTAACTAAGCCTAACACTTTCTAAGGTAAATTATGATATCCCTTTTGGGCAAAAGTCTACTCTCCTATTCAGCAAATAATTAGGTTCGATTTCAGGTAAGGCAGCGGAAGCCCTTCCTTGATGCTTCATAGAGTCATTTTGAGGGACCAGCAGTTGGCGTAATGGCTATGTCGCTGGACTCCCATGTAGTCAGCCACAGTTCGAGTCCCAGACCCAGTGGCTTAAACTCATGCCAGGCACGTGTGCATGCATGCTCAAGAACCTGAGAGGAGAATGGAGGAGGAGGTATTGTTGTGTGGCCATTCCCCCTGGGGGGGTGATTTCTCATTTTCTTTCTCTCTGTTTCTCTCTGTCATTCTGGTGAGTGAATGCGCCCTATAGCAAAAACCGCTCTGAAAACAAAAACAAACAAACAAAAGAATCATTTTGATTGAAGCTTATTTATTAATTTCTTCATAAAAGTTTGGGAAATATACTAGATTCATAATATTCTGTAAGAACATCTGTCTCAAATGTATCACTTTAAAATTTATTTTGTCATTTCAAAAAAATATTCTCCTTTTGCTGCCTCTCACATCTGGATTATTACCACAAATTCTGAACTAAAAAATTAGACTTTCTATGTTCAGTCTCTTTCTGCAAAAATGCATTGTAGGTAATTACACATGTTTAATCCTCCAAAAATTATCATTTAAAATTTTAATTTTAAAAACCATACCATATTATTCATCCTCAAAATGAAATTAAGGTTTCCAAAACTGGAATTGAAGGCACTTCACAAAAAGATGATGCTTAAAACTTACTAAAGCTACACGTTTCTATTGTTTTTAATAACTTTCAAGTAAATATAGATGTATTTTTCTTAATTTATCAGGGAGGGAACATGTGCTTGCTGGAGAGATACAGAGAGATGGGGAAAGTGAGACAGCATTCCCCGCCACAGGAAATGGTCATCCTCAATCCCTTCTCCATTTCTACCACCTTTTGGGATTTGGGACATGCATATATGTGATCCCAGCATGTTTCTTAAGCCACCAGGTCTGGAACTTGGTTGGTGCAGTTGGCCATATGGGATCCAACCCACTTTAATTACCATGTCACTGATGGGCCCACAAGCAAGTACATTCTTTTTTTTTTTAATTTTAATTTTAATCTTAAATTTTTTTTTTTTTTTTTGGAGAGGTTTTCGCTATAGGGTGCATGCGCTCGCCAGACAGACAGAGAGTGACATAGAGACAGAAAGCGAGAAATCACTCCCCGGGGGGATGGTCACGCTGCAATCCCTTCTCCTCCATTCTCCTCTCGGGATCTTGGGCACGCACACACAAGTGCCCGGAGTGAGTTTTAAGCCACCAAGTCTGGGACACGAACCGCGGCCGACTACGTGGGAGTCCAGCGACATAGCCATTATGCTAACTGGTGGTTCCCCGAGCAAGTATATTCTTAAAACAGACCTGATAAATTGCCATCTCTATGACTCTGATATTATTTTCTCATTATCTGGTCATTTGTAACCCATAATTTATGCTCATTCTGCTTTTCGTCTCCTCTGTAAAGGTTTTCTGCAGTTCATAGTGACCTTGCTCTATCACTTTTATCATTTATACGAGTTATTCTTTTGTTCTTTAGGTAATCTGCACTCATCACATGTATACATATATTTCTGTAACATCGAGGTAGTACTTGTAAGTAGAAAATTATTACTTTCTGTTTGTGGTTGAATGAATAGTTGATTAAAGGAAGGCAACGTAAGTACTACTTCTTAACCTTCAAGGTTTCACAGTAGCATTATACTATTGTATTGTTTTTAGATGGAAAAGTCTCAAAGTATTTGGAAGTTTTGTTTTTTTTTCAGACAGATTTTTGCTATACGATGTGTGTACTCATCAAAGAGACAGACAGAGAAAGACAGAGAGCAAGAAATCACCCCTGGCGGTATGGCCACGTCTCAATCCCTTCTCCATTCTCATCTCAGACTTTGGGCACACATGTACACACACCAGGTGTGAGTGTGAAGTCACTAGACTCCAGGGCTCGAACTGTACTGTTTTGTGAGAGTCTAGCGTTGTAACCATTGTGCCATCTGCTGGTCCCTTATTTGGAAGTATTATTAAGTCATGCCTCCTAAAAAATGAATATAGTCACGAATACAGTTCAGAATCTTTTCCCTTTATAGTGAGAGTGTTGTTCTATGGACGCCATTAGAGATCTTTCTACTTTTCTATTTTGATTTGTAAGAATGTGATTAACCTGCAGAAGATGGGAATTTCTTTTATGGATTTGAAAATGCTTGCTGTTGTTTATTTATTTATTTCTCCCATGTGCAAGAGATAGATGAGAGAGAGACAGTATCCTCAACAGGGTTTTGCTGCCAAAATCTATCCCTAGCTTCAGCCAGCATCAGATCAGGGGCATGCGTATGCCTGGCATAGTCAAGGAGGTCTCTGGACATGAACCTAGAAGTTTTCCATGTGGATCAGCCTTGCAGACAATCATGTTTTACCACTGTGCCACTGCCTGGCCCTCTTGAAGAAGTCATAGAGCAAAAGAAAAGAATTCTAGGTGAAAGCATAAATAGGTGAGAGAAAACCAGGAATAGTATACATTTAGGCTGCTGTGAAAATTGTCTGGTGTTGGGACTAGCAGTTAGCGTAATGGATATGTCGCTCAACTCCCATGTAGTCGACCACGGTTTGAGTCCTGGACCTGGTGGCTCAAACTCACACCAGCTGCATGTGCGTGTGCGCTCAAGATCCCAAGAGGAGAACGGAGGAGAAGGGATTGTGGCGTGGCCATACCTCCTGGGGGGTGATTTCTCACTTTCTGTCTCACTGTCTCTGTCTTTCTGGCGAGCACACACACCCTATAGCAAAAAAAAACTTCTCAAAAAAAAAAAAAAAAAAAAGGTGTCCTTGATATA
>NW_006204841.1:2809447-2826415 GCF_000334495.1 Tupaia belangeri chinensis
AAAAAAAAACTTCTCAAAAAAAAAAAAAAAAAAAAGAAAGTTGTCTGGTGTTGATACATGGTTTTTGAACTGGCATGATGGGGTAGAACCAGGAAAAATAAGGTTGGGACAGTGCCATACACTGCTTTCACCGAAGTCATGCAAAGGGAGCTACTTAAGGTAGAAAACCAAAGCTGTGAAAGAGAAAGGTTACTTTTAGGTCACAGTGCAGACTCCCACTTCTCAGTGGGAGAAAAAATATTTCAGACATCCCTACAAGCATGGCTCTCTGCTTTTGCAAGCCTGGAATGGCAGGCCTTCATACGCATCTGAATATAACTGAAACAATCGGGTTTCTTTTCTTTTTCTCTGTTTAAGAATTTCCATTTAAGAAGTTCTCTAACTTACTTAAAGAAAGTAAAATCTTAGAAGTTATTTTAGAAAGTACACAATGTGTCAAAGGTCCCCAGAGTTGACTTGGAACAAGCTCTGAACATAACTTCAACTCAAAAAGAAAGATTTCTAATATTTTATAATGCTTGCTATATTACCTGTATCAGCAACACAGCTGGAGAAAATTACTGCAGAAACAGGGTAAGACCTGGTGGTACAGAGAATGATCTGAGACAGATTGTCCAATAGTTCATGCAGGCTATCTCGTCGATGCCAAGATGAACTTGCACTGGGAAGAAGAATATTATTGAAAGCCGACAGAATCATTATATCCATTTCTGTGACAAATGAAATACTTACGTGCCGGGTTCATCAGGAATGGCTACACACTGAAATATCAAGCTTGCCCCATGAAGCTGTTGACTGACTGCATATGAATAGAAAAATATCAAACAGGTTTCACTGATGCCATCTCTTAAATAGTGGTATTTCCCATCAGCAGAATTAATTAAAGTGTGCTCACAATTTTACTTCCACAGAAAGCAATAGATTTACATTTTTTGTTGCAAAGAAATATTTCATGACCAAGTAAATATTTCTGTGCTTATGTAATGCATGGACTATATTAGTGCTTCTTTGCTTGAAGGAAGAAAATCCTTAAAAGAAAATTCTCTTTGAGCAAAGAACATGAAATGGCAAATTTGGTTTCTTTGCTCAAGTATATTCCTGTTAGATCTAGCTCTTTCTCTGCACAGTTGTTCACAACAACCAAGCCCAGTTAATCTCTCTGTTTAGTGGACATGGCTGTTTTTGCAATGCCTTAAGAGTTTTGTTGGTTGCCAGATCATTAATGGGCGATGAATTATGCAATAAACTTCTCCTGCACCAATAAAGAAGAAGCCAGCAGTGAAGCCTAGCCTGAGCATAGATGAAATGCAACAATAAAAGTCATAAACCCATTTTTTCACTTGAAAGGGCTATTAAGAATTAGAAATAATTCATGTTCAGATGGTTTTGTATGGTGGAGATGCTGCAATGAAAGGGTTTGCAGGACTTTTAAAAAATTGAAGAAGAAAAAGGAGATCGTGGGAATTGAAGCAGAGGCTAGGGCTGGGGAACAGGGAGCTCACTCTCTTTGTTTGCTTCTTCTCATGAAAGTCTCGGGTTAGTTAAAATGACATCCATAATCACAAGATGATGGGCCCCTATACAATTTACCAAGCGGTTATTTTTCTGGGGAAAAAAAAAATCACATGCTGTTTTTTCAAAGCACTTTCATGTAATGTCATTTTAAATTCATGTTAAAGGTCTAAAAATGTACTTTGTGTTGGAAGCTGCTCCTACTGATAATGTAGCTCTTTCTGGGTTTGTATGTAGAAGAATGAGAGATGAGGAAGGTTTCTTCCGAAGCAAAATGCCAATTAGAAATCTTTAGCCTGGAGTTGCAGTTTGTACTGAGTGAGACTGCCGTGACTTGGTATTTTACTTTGGGGTTTCTCACAGTGAAAAAGCACTTCAAATGAGTACGCAGAGTGCTTAAGAGCTTGAGGTAGTGTGTGGGACATTCAGTGGTTAGTGTACTCTGTTCTTTCCCTTACTAATTGAGCTTGAGTTATTCTCCCTTTTTAAAAAGTTTTTGCTATAGTACACATACTACTTGATGGAGAGAGAGTGGGAGAAAAAGAGAGAGAGAATCCCTTGAAGGAATGGCTATGCTATAATTCTTTCTCCTTCATTTTTTCCCTTGGGATTTTGGGCACACACACTTATATTCCCAGTGTGCTTCTCAGCTGCTGGATCTAGGACTTGAACCATGAACATTGTTGGCCATGTGGGACCTAGCGGCTAGGACAACTGCACCACTCCCTGGCCTCATTGTTCTCTTTGTGGTAGTTGATATTGTGTCCCATCCCACCCACAGCCCTGTTTTACATCTTAACCCCCAATACCTCACAGTGTGTCTCTACTTGGAAATAAGGTCCTGAAGACATCGTTATTTAAGATGAAATAATTAGGGTGGGCCCTAACCCAATATGAATGGCATCCTTAGAAGTGGTTAATGTGGATGTAGAGACGCTATTGCAGAAATCTAACTTAAAATTCCCCAACTTGGAAAACCTCTTCACATGAACAACAGAGAAGAGAACTAGTTTATTAGTGAATAAGCATTAAACCAGAATGTGATGTGCATCTCAGGCCATCAGCTAAGATATTTTAAAGACAAAAAAAAAAAAAAATCTCATTTTGAGGGCCAGCAGGAGGCATGGTGGTTAAGGCTCTGAATTCCCATATGGTCCACCATGGTTCAAGTCCTGGACCCAGTGGCTTGAAACTCACACCAGGGCATGTGTGTATGTGTCCAAAATCGAGAGATGAGAACTAAGGAGAAGGGATTATGGCATGGCCATTCTCCCTGTGGAGTGATTTCTTCCTTTTTCTCTTCCTCTCTTCCCCAGTACATGCACCTTATGGCCAAAGCAAAAACAAAACAAAAACAAAAACATTCCCTTTTATAAATAGTCCACCAGATGGGACCTCTTTCATGCATGTCCTTGAGGTAAACAATAAGTAGTGTTCAAGTAAGAAAACTTGACAACAATTTGTCCCACCTACTTTATTCCATGTTACCTGGTTATTAGGTTAATGGTCTGTGTTAATGAATTGGTCTTATCTGGAGAAAACAAAAACAAAACTTCTATCTTCACAACAAGAGGTGGTTTTGCACCTTGAAACCAGGTGCTCACTGAAGTTAAGCCACCTCAGGGAGTAGAGACAGGATTGCTATCTCCCTTGAGATTTACATTTCAAAGCAATGGCTTATAGGTCCTTACCAAAGACATTCCTGGATCATAGAGCTCACAAAAACCTATCTTAGCTATAAAAAGGATTTATTGAAATTTCAGAGAAAGGATAGTGTTTCAAATGACACATTTTCGTTTTTTTTTTTTTTTTGTTTTTTACAATGACCCATTTTTGTTTTTTTTTTTTTTTTTTTTTCTGAGAGTTTTTCGCTGTAGGGTGTGTGCGCTCGCCAGACAGAGAGAGACATAGAGACAGAAAGCGAGAAATCACCCCCCAGGGGGGATGGTCACGCTGCAATCCCTTCTCTCGGGATCTTGGACATGTATGCACACGCACCTGGTGTGAGTTTTAAGCCACCAGGTCCAGGACACGAACTGCGGTCCACTACATGGGAATCCAGCGACATAGCCATTACGCTAACTGCTGGTTCCCCACATTTTAGTTTTTTAAAAAAAGAATGATTCTATTTAATTTTATTCATTGTCATTTTTTTTTTATTTTATTGGCTGGACTCCCACAATTACAAATTTTCTAAGATCCATGCTCTGAGAAACAGGAGGGGAGAGAAATATATTTCAACAGAGAAAATTAAGCTTCCTGAGAGGGTCTTTCAAAAGTTCATTGAAAATGTGTATTGGTAAAAAAAAAAAAAAAAAAAGAAAAAAAGAAAAACAAACTGTGTATGGATTTAAAATTTTTAAGCTCATTTTAATTCCATTTTCCCATAAACTTTTCATTTGTTTTTTGTCCTGACAACACCCACGCAGGGAGAACGCCATGTGAAGACGAAGGCAGAGGTCGAACAGGATGTTACAGAAGAAGCCAGGGACTGACATAGCTAGGAAGCCACCGGCAGCCAGGAGAAAGGCTGAAACATCCTCCTTCAAAGTCCTTGGATGGAGTCCACCCTGCTGACACCTTCAACCTGAACTTCTAGGCTCTAGAATCCTGAGACGGTAAATTTCTGTTGTTCAATTCACTCTGTTTTCCATCTTTCATTTTCCAAATGAATATATCTTTTATATCAAAGGTTCTTCTTGGGGTGAGTGGGATGTGGGATAGCATAAGAACTATAAAACAGATGCAGTAACAATGTCTACTTTGGAGAGTTATTAAGAAAATTAAAGTATATAAAGTGCTTAGGAAAGACTTGTAGCATAGTACTGAATGTGTTTTACCTGTTACCCTTTTTCTTCCCTTGAGCAAATTACATGATATTCTTTGGATATAAAATGTAGTAAGTTGGGACCAGCAGTTAGTGTAATGGCTATGTCACTGGACTCCCATGTAGTCGACTGTGGTTCAAGTCCCGGACCCCATGGCTTAAACTTACGCTGGGCGCGTGTGCGTGCGTGCTCAAGATCCCGAGAGGAAGATGGAGGAGAAGGGATTGCGGCATGGCCATCCCCCCTGGGGGGTGGTTTCTCACTTTCTGTCTCTCTGTCTATAGTGCACACGCCCTATAGCAAAAACTTCTCAAAAAAAAAATGTAGTAAGTTAAGCAAAATTTCCCATATTCTTTGTGTGAAATCCAATTACTCTATTTTTTTCCCTCTCCTCAAAGTACACGTTTCTTATGTTCACTTCACTACAAATCAATCAATGAAATGGAGTATCTTCTATTCCATTCAGTGAAGATATATTGAGTATTTCATATGCAATAGACAGAAAAATTGATTGGGTAGAACAATGGAAATATAAAACAATATAGAGGAAGTACTGAAGAGGGAGAAATCGAATCTGGAGATGAGAGAAAGAAGTGAAGACTTCATACCGACTGACGTATGTAATGGCTGGAGTGGAATTCGGAGGTTGAATTCATTCCTCTGTTAAACCAAACTGAAGCCTCTATATTCACATACTCGAGGTATTGTAAACAAATCATGGCCTCACTTAGGAATCTCTGTTCTTAGCAAATAACAGAGTCAGAACAGGCCTGCTTCAGTCAACCATCCACAACCCACTGTCTAAACTGTGCAAATAGACAAAAACTAAGCTACAACCAACCCACCTGTTTCTCTGCCCTTCTTCCATTTTCTGTCCTTCACTTTTCCTGTCCATAAATGTTATTCAATCATGCGCCACGTGGAGTTCTTCTTAACCCTTTCCAGGGGCTGCCCTATTCATGAATTGTTCTCTGCCCAATTAAATTCTGCTAAATTAGATTCATCTAAAGTTTTTCTTTGAATAACTCAGAAAAGACTAGAGATGGCCATTCTAAGCTAGAGGAGCACCAGGGTCTAAAAAGGAGTAACATTGAATAGTGTTTGTTACTACAGGTAATTTGGAGAGCAAAAATTGTAGAGGACATATGCCTAACGAAGATATGGACCAGGTTATAGAAGAATGACTGCAGAGTGTTGTTAGAGATAGAAACTTTAAAAAAAAAGAAAGAAAGAGCATAAGCAATCAAATTTTGAATACTAATGATATCTGTTATGTTAGGAGGCTTACTCCATATCCAGTCTTAACCTGGGCACTTTTTTTGCGTAGTAACAAATGTAATCCTTGTAGCAATGCTGTTAGGTATTGCTACATATATATATATATTTTTTTTTGGAGAGGTTTTCGCTACAGGGCGTGTCCGCTCACCAGACAGACAGAGAGAGACATAGAGACAGAAAGCAAGAAATCACCCCCCAGAGGGGATGGTCACACCGCAATCCCTTCTCCTCCATTCTCCTCTCGGGATCTTGGGCACTCACACACACGCGCCTGACGTGAGTTTTAAGCCACGGGTCCAGGACGCGAACCACGGTCGACTACGTGGGAGTCCAGCAACATAGCCATTACGCTAACTGCTGGTTCCCAGGTATTGCTATTTTATCTTTATAGAAAAAGAAACTCAGAGCTTCGGTAATATGCGGAAGGTCCAAAGATCATGCAAACGCGTAACAAAGCTAGAGTGTGAAATCACGTGGTTTGGGTTTTAAAAACGTCAATGCTCAAATCCATTATGCTATATCAAAGTCTAAGAGCTGCCACTGGGGACTGGGAGAAGGGCAGTGGACAGAGGGACACTGACCCTCACATACGAGTCCTATCTGGTTTCATGGGGTGGTTCGAATTCCGCATCTGCGAATTATCCTCAACACCATCACCAGAAGTCATTTCCCCTGCTAAAAGTTTATTTAGTACCTTTATTTATTTATTTATTTTCCTGGGTAAATAATGGCAACCTGAAAAAAAAGGGAAGGCTGAGGTATGTAAATGAAGTGAAAGTTTATTTGAGCCAAGGGCTTAGGACTAATCGCCTGGTTGACAGATGTTAGGGGCCTACAATTGCTCACCGAAAATGGCTGTTAAGAAGGAGAGGTTATATATCAAAGGGAAGGGCAAGTAGAAGGAAGGTTGCAAGTTCTTTGTCAAAAATCACATTGGTCCACGTAAAATAATGCATGCAGACTGATGGGCTACACATTATTTTATTGTATATTTTAGAGGTTTTTGCTTTAGGGCTCTTGCACTTGCTGGGGAGAGACAGAGACAGAGATATTGAGAAGAGAAGGGAGAAATCATCCCCCAGGAGGGATGACCGCACTGCAAACCTCTTTCATTCTCCTCTTGGGATCTTGGACATGTATGCACACGCACCTGGCATGAGTTTGAGGCTACCAAGTCCAGGACTTGAACTGCAGTCAGCTATGTGGTGATCCAGAGATGCAATCACTATGCCATCTGCTGACCCCATTATTTTTAACATCATAACCTCAAGAACATTGGGATGAAGAAAACTGGGTCACATTACAACCATTCGCAGCTCAATTGGTTTATTGTAAATGAAAACATGCCTTTTGGGCAATAATCTAGGTGCAGCCAACACTTCCTTCATGTTCCTCTTGCATAATTAAAATTTAAATGGACCTTGGGACCAGCAGTTGGCATAATGGCTATGTCGCTAGACTCCCATGTAGTTGACTGCGGGTCAAGTCCTGGACCCAGTGGCTTAAACTCACACCAGGCACATATGTGTGTGTGCCCTAGATCCTGAGAGGAGAATGGAGGAGAAGGGATTGCGGCATGGCCATCCCCCCGGGGGCGATTTCTCGCTTTCTGTCTCTCTGTCTCTGAAGAGCGCATGCACCCTATAGCAAAAAAACTAAAAAAAAAAAAAAAAATTAAATGGACCTCAAATTGCACAGACTGTCCTGAACTGCCTTTCTCTTGCAATGGTGGTATTTGGTTGACAACATTTTTAGAATTTGTATCAAGGTAGACTTGGCTGCCTTTACTTCTTTGCACTTTAACATTAAAACCTGTATGTGAACAGCGTGCTAAACATAGGTACAAAATAAATGTCTGATGAATGAATGATTAGAAATACAGACAGGGGGCCATCTGGAGGCATAGTTGTTAAGGTGCTGGACTCCCACATAGGTGATGGCAGTTTGAGTCCTGGACCTAGTGGATTGAATATCACCATGGGCACATATGCTTGCCCAAAATCCTAGGAGGAGAATGGCGGAGAAAGGATCGTGGTGTGGCCATCCCTCCTGCGGGGTGAGTTATCACTTTCCCTCTCATTGTCTCTCCTGGTCTTTCAAGTGAGTGCACATATCCTATGGTAAAATCTTAAAAGAAAATAAAACAAAAGGAAGACAGACAAGGAAATGGTGATGCTGGTATACTTTTAGAAGGTGGTAAGCAACCCTAAGGATGGAAGTGAACAACCTGAGGCATTTTCTGATTGGCTGCAGAAAGCTGGAAAATAAACTGGTTTCCGCGACTAACTCCCCAGTGATTTAGAAACTAAGTTTTGTGGGATCAGCAGTTGGCGTAATGGCTATATTGCTGAACTCCCATGTAGTTGACCATGGTTCGAATCCCAGACCTGATGGCTTAAACTCACACCAGGTGTGTGTGCATGGGTGCCTAAGATTCCAAGAGGAGAATGGAGGAGAAGGGATTGTGGCATGGCCATCCCCCCTGGGGGGTGATTTCTTGCTCTCTGTCTCTCTGTCTCTGTCTGTTCTGGCGAGTGCATGGGCCCTATAGCAAAAACGTCTAAAAAGAAAACCATGAATTTTGGGATCAAAGAGGAATATCTACAGGAAGCAGGAAAAAATGAGATAGAAGGGTCCAGGTTTTGGTCTAAAATCACATCTGACTGGATGAATGTGGGAAGAGTAAAGCTGCAGGGACAGGAACCGATCTAAGATAAATTGTTTACAGAGTAGCAAAGACTGCCTAAAGGAAGGGAAGATGTGAAGTGGCATCAGATACAAAGTATTAAACAAAATTTGCCCACACTAGTAATCAAAGTTTTTGTCTGGTTATTTAAGTAGCGCTTTAGGGAAGATCAGATGCTTCACTGCTATTTTAATTCTTCTGCTTTGATAATTGTTCTCTTATTCTTACTAAAGACTTCTTTTTTCTGTTTGACTAATCTAAAACCAACACTCTAAGTCATCAGAGGCTTCTAGCTAAAGCAAATGTGAGAGGATGATGAGAAAAGCTCTTGCTGTCTTTTTGTAGAAATCCAAACATCTCATTTTGCTGGAAACCATGTGTTTGACATTTCTTTAGCACATTTTCTGTGACCATCCACCCTCTTGAGCTTCACTCCACACAGAAGCTGTTTAGAGTCCTCGACATTCTCCTTGGCATACCATCCTCTGCACCCTTACTTAATCCCTTCTCCTCCATTCTCCTCTTGGGATCTTGGGCACACATGCATACATACTTGGCGTGAATTTAAGCCACCTGGTCCAGGACTCGAACCACTGTCGACTACTTGGGAGTCTAGTGACATAGCCATTACACCAGCTGCTGGTCCCAAATTCTCGGCTGTTCTATAGATCTATCCCTGAATTGTGAGAACAAATTTGTGTGTGAAGTGACAGGGATCAAATTTGCTTCATGCCAAGAAACAGTTTGAGATTCTTTTGTAACAGATGATGTCCACACACTGAGTTGTGTTTGCTTTGGAATTCAGTTTTAATACGAAGTAGGAATCTTTGAGGAAATCTATAGAGAAACTCTTTGACAACTCAATAGAAGGTCTTGTCAAATCTGCATATTTGGTGGGAACATAAAATGTATCCTTAACTAGGAGTTTTTATTCTGTACCTTTCACTTTGCAGCACTTAAAACAAAAAACAAACAAACAAACAAAAACTGGTATTCGCACATCACTTTTCTATGCTTTTTCTATTTTTAAAGGCTTTTTTTCTCTCATGGTTGTTATTTGTTTTCCTTGAAAACATAATGAGAATGAAATCGAGAGAAAATAATACCATGAATTATATTTGAATCAAATCACTGTTTTAAGGTAAAACTTTTCAATATCAAAACAAACTTATATAAGAGGGTATAGAATTCACATTTTTGAATAACTTATAACATGCTAGCTATTTTATGACTCTTAGCTAATTAAATCAGTAGCTCCATAAGGTAATTGCCCATATCCCTATTTACAGACAAGGAAGCTGAGACTAATAATGATTAAGTTGTAGGGCTCAAGAAGTGGTAGAACAGTTACATAGCTGGACTCACATGGGAAAAGTTCTAGGTTCAAGTCCCAAGGACTCCCTATGCCCATTGTGTCCACACATGTCCTACGATCTGGACTGCATGACATTGAGGTGTATTGCTACAAGGCAATACTCTATTGGGGGTCCATCTCTCTCTCTCTCTATCTCACTGTCTATAGTGGGGAAAAAAATACACTTAAAAATTAAGTTGTGGGGACCAGAAGATGGTATAATGGTTACAATGCTGGACTCCTACATAGTAGACTATGGTTCGAGTCCAGGATTCAGTGGCTTAAACTCACACCAGGTGCACGCTCCAAATCCTGAGAGGTGACTGGAGGAGAAGAGATTGCGGCATGGCCATGTGCCCTAGGGGTGATTTCTCACTTTCCATCTCTCTGTCTCTCTGGTGAGCACACACGCCCTATAGCAAAAATCCCTTTAAAAAAATTAAGTTGTGTATTTTGTTCAATGCTGTACAAGTAAGCAGCAAGGTGTGATTTGGACACAGTTTTGTTTGACTGCAAAAGTTTGTGCCCTAATATACCGCCTTGTTTTCTGTCATTATGAGGAGTACTCCGTCATGTCCAAACGTATTGCTATGAAAGGGAGTCAGATGAAAACCGAGTCTAAGAATATCTTACCTTGACTGAATGGACATGAGATTCAAAGACCTGGTTTTAATTTCCTTAATCCTCATCCAGTACTGGTGGAACCTTGAACATCTCACTTTGTACTAAATTAAGAACACAACACTCATTCTTTTTCTTTTTGAGAGTTTTTGGCTAAAGGGTGCTTGCGCTCGCCAGAAAGACAGAGAGAGAGAAATCACACCCTGGGGGGATGTCCACGCTGCAATCCCTTCTCCTCCATTCTCCTCTTGTGATCTTGGGCACGCACACACATGTGCCCAGCGAGAGTTTAAACCACCGGGTCTGGGACTTGAACCATGGTCGACTACAAGGGAGTTCAGTGACATAGCCATTATGCTAACCGCTGGTCCCACAACACTCACTATTATTGACAGATAATAATAACATATTTATTGACACAGTGTGATTTTCCAGAACAAGAATACAATGCATAATTTTAAAACAAGGGTGATTAACATAGCCATCATTTTGAATATTTTTTACTTCTTTGTACTGGGAGCATCCAAAGTACCTCCTTTTAGCTAATGTGAGATATACAATAAATTTTTACCCATCATTACCCTACTGTACTAAGTAACACTAGAACTGATTTCTCTATTGGTCTGTCATCTGGTATGTGTTCGCCAACATCTGTCTCTCTTCTTTTGCTTATCCAGCTTCTTGTAATCACTATTCCATTCAGTTTCTCTGAGATCAGTTTTCTCAGTTTCTACATTGGAGAAAACACTCTTGATTTGAAAATTCAATGAGATAATGTGTATGATCATAAGTTTAGAGTTATAAATTCTAATGGGTTATATAAGTTGAAATTTTTATCAATATTACAATATTGAATGAATTACATACATGTATTTCTATATAAGATTTTCTGAAAATCTCAACCCATTATAATAAATTACATGGAAGCATTTAAATGTTATGATAACTGATTTTATGATATAAATTATGCTATATTCAAATGTCTGTGATACACATAAGCTTAAATCACTGAATTATCCTTTATAAATACGCCTTATATCTCCTTGGAAATCTCAGCATAAAACTTTTATTGTATGTGTTTAATTTTGCAGTTTTTCTCACTTTGAATTTATATTTTCTCTTTCTGAACATAAAGTTCAGTGTTTAATGTTTTCAGTATTTCTAATTCATTTGTTTAACCCCAATTTAGGAAAACATAGTTAGATCAAGGAAAAAATATCTTTTTTCAGGAGTACTGTTTACATCTAAAAAAGAAAGATGAGTGGGAATAAATAGAAATACCTACTTATCAGAAATGTGTCTTTAACTTTTTAGTATATCAGGTCTATATTATTTTAGTGCATTTAGTAATAATACGATTTATGATTTT
Organism: Tupaia belangeri chinensis; assembly: GCF_000334495.1. Taxonomy (NCBI): domain Eukaryota; kingdom Metazoa; phylum Chordata; class Mammalia; order Scandentia; family Tupaiidae; genus Tupaia; species Tupaia belangeri. Next base: position 2,821,096 of record NW_006204841.1, read on the forward strand.
TAAAATATTTATTTAATTTTATTTGTTATCATTATTATTATTATTTTTTAACTTGCTATAGGGCATGTGTGCTCACTAGAGAGAGACAGAGAGAGAGGGAAAGCAAGAAAGCAAGCTTCCAGGTCCAGGACTCAAACTGCAGTCGTCCATGTGGAAGTCTTAAACCTCAACCACCATGCCACCTGCTGACCCCGACATGATTTATGATTAATTCAAAGATTTTATTCTAGGGCATGATATATTATCTATTTTCTGAATACAAAAGTAAAGGAAAATCAGAATCAGTGACATTCTGAGGATATTTTGGGTACCCATCAACTTATGGGTAATTATTTCTAAATAAAAAGTATGTAAGTATTGATATTTGTTTTAACCCATTTTGTGCTGCTCTATCTCTCTCTTTGGTGTGTGCACATGCCCTATAGAAAGCTAAAAAAGAAAAAAAAAATCCCCATGAACTTGATTTGCTAACAATCACTTTAAAATGCTCCTAACTCTCCATCTGGAGACAAATCAAGCACTTGTCCACTGCCCTGTTTCTGCCTCCTTGCATCTCTCAGGTTTAATTCAAATCCCAGTTATTGTTTTGTCCAGCACCACAGAGCCTGTTTCCTACAGTCCATTTGTGGAATACCATCCATACATATGTCTTTAATAAAGTATTTTATTAGTAGTAATCATCTGTGGAGACATTGTAGGATTGGAAAACCTCACCCCATCCTCTGAGAGTCCCTGCTGGGTCCAAGAGTAAATTGGCATAAAATATAGTAACAGAAGAAAAGTGTAATATAAGTTTTATGTGGCATAGGAGGCTTCATAAAAAAATGAAGATTCAAAGAAATAACAGCAGTTACTTATGTACCGAATCGGACAAAGAACTCTAAGCTGAAAATATGATAGAACAAAGAGGCTTTGGGCTAAAGTAGCTAATTGGGTAGAGAAATAGCTAGAAAAAGAAGGGTTAGTTTAACAAGGCTTGTTTGTACAGAATTCCTCCAGCTTCCACTCCCTGGTCCTTTTGATAAGGATGTTGCTTTTTCTGTAGCACCGGAAGGACATTTCTCACATAGGAATTTCATCTTCTGCTTTAAGAAACAGCAGGAAGGTCAAAGCGATCTTTTCGCACCTGCTGTTTTTCAAGTGTCTTTAACTTATGTAGCCAATATGTCAGGGTGGTTCTTTTTTAAACTCCTTTATCATCAAGAAGCAAATGTGAGGTATTCTAAACCCATATTGTATATGAATATTTCTCATCTAGAAAGCCTCTTTTCCAACCCATGAAGTTTTTATTAAATTATTTGAGAATGTGATTTTCAATTTAAGCATATAAGAAATTTAAAAAGTCATCACCACTCACTAAGAAGAAGGTGCCATTCAAATGGAATATATGCATCATTAATAATAATACTTTTATTATTGTATTATTAATCAGTTAATAATAAATTGATACATTTTATTATGAATCAATACTGTTTTGTGCAACATGCCAGGTATTAAAAAAAAAGATGTTCTACAGGCACTGCTTCTAATTCTTATGTCTTCCTGTGAGATAGTGTTAGTATATTCTTTTCCTCACTGCACAGGTTGGAAAACAGGTGGAATGAGGCTCAGGAACTTTTCCACCTTACTAATTTGCTGCAAGTTCTAAGTACTGTGATAGGCCTTAGGGATACACATTAAGTGCTTCACCTACTGCAACAAACAGGCGAGAAAGCATGTCAGTATTCAAAAGTCATTGCACTGTTCTTGAAGAGCAGTAAAGATGTTTTAACCTTTAGCTTTGTTACTTCTGAATATTTGTGTGGTCTACTTTGAGAACTCTTGGTTTGCTTTCAATTGCAAACAACCAAAGGCCAGATGAATCTAGTTAAGGTAAAAAATAAAATAAATCAACAAAATTGAGTTATATTTGAAAGATGATAGGACTGTTACAGCTTTGAATGAAGACTTGCGGAAACATGGGAAATTGTGGGGGTCAGAAAACTATTGACAGGTAAGAAGTATGACTTGAAACAACCCACACAAGCGAGCATAAGGTGTTCACTGTAAATTCAGGATGGTTTCTGAACTCTCAGATATAAATCCTGTTTCACCAATCTCATTTTCCCTGCAAAAGTAAATGTGCTCAATGATAAACAATAATAATAATAATAATAATAATAGCAACAACACAGGATTTAAGGATAAATGGTAAATTATTGTATCTCAAAAGATAAATGTGATGATTGCACAGGCAAAATAGCAAGTCACTTACAAAGAGGAAAATTTCAAATTAACCTTCTGTTCATCAATAATCTCATAGAAGACTACGATAGCCACCATATCTACATAATTTTCAGGGAAAGAAAACATTATGCTATTTAATAAAAATAAGAAAATGCAAAACTCATTAAAAACAGACATTATAATTCAAACCAACTTACGAGGGCTAAGATAGAATATGTTATATCATATTCCATGAAATCCTGGAAGAAAACTTTCCAAACCTAGAAAGGCATTCAAATATACAGACTCAAGAAATACAATTGACCCCAAGTAGAATCAACCCAAGAAAATCTTCTCCAAGGCATTTCATAGCCAGATTGGTTAAAACCTCAGACAAAGACAAGATACTAAAATTGGCAAGAGAGCAGCGTCCAGTTACTTACAAGGGTTATTTCATCAAGCTAATGTTGAACCTCTCATTGGAAGCAATGCAAGCAAGGAGAGAATGGGAAAATATGTTCGAAGTGTTAAATGAAAAACAATTTCAACCAAGAATACTACAACAGGCAAGATTATCCTTCCTATGTGAAGAAAAAGATAAAAATAAAAAAATAAAATAAAATAATTCCCAGATAAACAAAACCTGGAAGAATTTACCAACACCAGATCAGCATTTCAAGAATTTCTGAAGGGAGTGCTATACTAGAAAAACTAGAGACAGACAGAAAGACAGAAATAAAAGAACAAAAAATAGCCAAGAAAATGGCCAACTTAATGGTAGGGACAAGTCCAGAAATATCAATAATAATGTTGCATGTTATCTTTCAGGATTTAGATGGAAAGATTGAACCACAGTAACACTGCAAATTCAACAGAAGAGAAATTAATTACGAGAGACTGAACTGGTGAAATAGAATTTTCTGACTTTTGACTAAAACATTACTGATTTTCTTCTATTCTTTGCCTTCCAGATTTAAGGAGCTTTGGGTTCTTTTGAGCTGTTGATTAGTTCAGTAACTTGTTACTCTTTTTTAAAAATTGAAACATAAAATTTCTCCCTTCTTGATCCCCTGGAATTAGAAAATATTTATAAACACTCTTTTTTTAAAAAAATAAATTAGTTTAAAAGGGAGAATAGAGAGGGGGAAAAATGTTTTAGAAGAAAATCACAGCATACTTGTTACTAGATTTTAGCTTTGTCCATATCTGTTTATTGAATTTTTAGTATCTACATACTATTTGAACAGAATTCTAACCTTTTCCTGGCTTTAAGTCTTAAGCAAATTTTTCTTAACATTTTTATTTTGATTTATTAAACTAAAACTGCTTTTTTGGAAATTAAAAAAATACATAAAAAACAAACAAACATAAAATAAGTTAAAAAAAATACCTACTTAGTGACCATAGTAAGCTATATAGCCTCAGCTAGGTGCTACTTTATAATATGTTCTTTCTACTTGCTGAGTTTTATGCCTAAAGTCAGAGAAGTGTTCATAGATATGTTTATATCAACTGTACTTACTATTGAAAGTATATAGATTAATTAAGATCTTTTGTGAATCAATAAAATGTGAAAAAAAAGTCAAAACATGGAAAGCAACTGTGGATACCAGAGACAGTGTAGAAGGAGGGTGGGGACTGGCAGAGCGTGGGAAATGGTAGAGGGTGAGAGGTAGGGAGCAAAGGGGGGAAAAAGAGAAGTAAAGTATATAAGAAATAAGAAATGGAAAATTATTCGTTGATGAGAACATGTATAGCAATATCTTTGAGTCAATATTCAGTGTATTCTGGATGGGAAAGCTCATGTTGTATGAGTTTGCAGTGATCTATAGTGAATAAATGTAAAATAAATAAATAAAATGTTAGAACAAGAAAAAAATGTTATATCAATAACTATGAATGAACAAAATTTTACCATTAAAAGAAATTATTTGAGATCAAATTGCAAGGAAAATGTCAACTGTGTGCCATTTGTAATAGAAATACATGAAAAGAATTCAGAGGGGTTGAACTTAAAAGGTTGAGTGAAGAAGAAAATAACATAAGAGTATACATCTTCATTCAAAAAAAGTTCATTTCTGACATAAAACGAATAAACATGCCTAAGAAGGATTTAAAAGGAAAAATGGATAATCTGAACTGAATATCTAATACTTATGGGTATCTATTAACATAGTGTGTGTGTATATATATATATAACTACATATGTATAAATATAGCAGTATTTTATAGCATCAAAATTCATACAGCAAATTCATTAAGAAATCTAAGATGAATTAAAGCTCCCAGCTCTATAAATTCTCTCCTGAAGTCACTGCCACATGTAGTTGGGGACCAGGTATGCTGAGTTTGGCTTATTGCGAAGAAGTCCCCTCTCCCTCTTTCAGGGATACCCCTCATTGCATCTGAAATCCATTTTCCACCTGCTTTTGGCTTGTGCACACCTACTTAGCTATTCCCTGTATAAAACAAGCTCAGCCTTTCCCCTGCTTTTTTAGCTAGTTTTATGCAACATCGTCCTACAGCTTTAGGCTCAAGTGCAAAGAAGGTGCTTCTCCGGCAGCCAACCTGTGCCTCATCCTACCTGGCTCATTCCCAGATGCACTATTTATATTTCATGATGGGCTACGACTGAGCAAAGGACTACCTCTGAGCAAGCCAACTGTATTATTTGGCGTGTCAGATGGAATGTTGCTTAAAATGGCTGTCATTGATGTCTGGTCACTTTATGTTTCATGGGAAAGCATTTCATCTCTATCAAGGCCCATTAACATTGAAGGAAGAGTTTCTTAAAGACTTAGTTATTTTTATTGTAGATGCCGTGGCCTTTTTCCAGAATCCCACCGAGGCTTACTGTAGCTCCATAAGGCATTTTTCTCTCACCACTGATACCAACACCATAGGTCTGCTGGTTTGTGTGAGCTAGGTGATAAGGCTTGCACCATAGCCTGAATTTGTGGCAGAGAGAGTCCTTTTCTTTTCTGGGACTCCCTGAAAGTTGGAAGCTTTCCATGTATGAGCTTTCCAATGCACAGGCTGACTTATTATCTATAGGTACGCTATGTATTCTTTCTGAAGCCAAAGACAGCCGTGCTTCCTTTATTGTGGTAGGGAA
>NW_006204841.1:2826426-2833656 GCF_000334495.1 Tupaia belangeri chinensis
AAAGAATGACACAGTGGTTTATCTTTAAGTTTGGCATGCACCTGATGATAAGGCCTCTTAAAGCCTCACAGATGTGGCAGATCTTAAGCATCTAGTGTTTTTCTCCCACCCTCTGGTATGTGTGTGTCTTACGAAGACCTCCCATATACTAGCTACCTTCTCCTCATTTTATTGTGAAAGGGGATGTCATTGACGTTATGAGTTGGCATGATTTTTTCTGAATGATCAGATTATACTCTATCTAGATCACTTCAGATTATACTATGACACAGGGCAGAAGACAGAAAAAAAAAAGACGAAAACACCTTAAGACAAGTATGTAAATAAATGTGTTCTGACATAGGTGGATATAAACATTTTGGGACCATCTTTCCTCATCAGAATGGAAAATAGTGCAGTCACTAAATCACGTAGCTAAGGCAATATTAACCTTCTCTGGCAATGTACACAGTATAGCCGCTGGGAATGAAGCCACTACGTGGCAAAACCTGAGATAGTCTATAATCATTTTCTACGTGTGGGATTGTTCAGGGACCAGACTTGTGAAATAAATGGAGGTATGGTAGGACCCCTACCCTGTTCCATTTAGGTTCTTAAGGACATCACTGATTTCTGGTGTCCCTTCAGCATGTGAAGCTGTGTTTGCTTTGTTATGTTGGGCAAGGTGGTGGGTTTGGTGCCAGAGACTTTCACAGGACCTGTCCTAGTATGATAGCTCTTACCCTTTAGCTCAAGAACCTATTGGGGGCATTACTCCAACTGGTAAACATCTCAATTCCGATTACATACTTGGGGCCTAGAGAAATGACCATTGTGTGTCTGCAGACACAGTGGGCCTACTGCAACCTGAACTTTAGGCAGGATTCTATTTATTACCTGACCCCAAAACCCTGACTCCAGCAGAAGGATCCTGTAATATGTATGCTACTGAGACCCTGTGTCTTATAGCCCTTGAAGTATCTGGCAATACTTTTGCCTGCTGTGTAGCTATTTGAGTGCATGACAAAAGTCCCTTTGGGAAGACTCAGAATATCATCACAGTACATACCTGAGTAGTACGGGGTTTTCCCTTTTTAGTCCATAGGTTCCAGAGCTGCAAATTGGCTCAGGTGGGCACTGAGCAACAGATTACAATTTTGCCATGAAGACCATCACCTCTGGTCTCTCACCCCTCGCCCCTCCTTTCTTACCTCTTTATCCTTGCAGGTGTTATGGAAGTTCTCTTGTTGTAGCCTTTCTTTTGGCCTCTAGGGTCACTGTGCTCTATTAACCGTATTTACAGCTCTCTGCAGACCCAGCCCCTTTACACTGTTCTCCCACCTTAGTTATTTTCTAGTAATTGTGGCATCTTGGCTTTTTGCACTTAGCTTTTACTGCTTTGGATCCAGATCAACCTTAAGGATGTTAATGAGCTCAACTCTTGGTAACCACTCCTACTAGCATCCTGGACTGCAGCCACTGCTGAACTTTTTTGTGATGCTAGTGCCCCATCACCAACACATTCCTAGTAAGTGTGATTAAAATGTGTCCTCTGGACCTGCCTGTGGAATATTCTTGTAAGTCTTCTAACCTCACATAATAAAGCTATTGGAGACACACGCCTCCCTCAGCCTCTTCACTTGTTTCTTTGCCATTTTCCATGGCAACACATACATTTGCACCTTTCTGAATGTTGTCTACTACTTTTTCTATATTTCTAAGAACCATTCTAGCAGGGAGTTAAGTCCATCCCCTGGAATCCTTACTGGGCTGTTAAATTCCATGTTCTCAGAAAACACCAAAAATAAACTGGTGTCCAATGTTATATTCCAGGTACCATGATTACACACTTTGAATCTTCAAGCATTTAAAAAACTTCCTTGGCTTCTCCCAGTATATACATTTAGTTCTTGACATTCCTTTGGTTTATTTCCTTCTTTATCAGTCACAGAACATTTCCAGCCAGTTTATGCAAGGTCTTCACCTTTGTTATTGGCCTAGAGCAAGCAAAGAAGTTGAAGGATTCTTCAGCTGTTGGAGGTGGGGAGATGGGAAGCTACTGCCTTCTAGGGAAGAGGCTTATGTAGTAACTTCCAGAACAGTGAAAATGGTGCATCTTACTAGGGACAAAGGGTCAGTTCTGCAAGTCTTAGAGTTTGGGGTGCAGGGACCAGCAGGTGGCCTGGTAGGTAAGATGTTGGATTACCACATGGTTGACTATGGTTCAATTACCTAACCTGGTGACTTAAAAATCACAGTAAGTAAATAAATAAATTCATAAATGTTGAATTAAAAAAGTTTTAAAATAAAGGAAAAAGAGTTTTGGGACCAGCAGATGGTGGAATGGCTACGTTGCTGGACTCTAATGTAGTCGACCACATTTCAAGTCCTGGACCTGGTGGCTTAAACTCACTCTTGGCATGTGTGCGTGCATGCCCAAGATCCCAAGAGGAGAATGGAGGAGAAAGGATTACAGTGTGGCCATCCCCCCCCCCCGGGGGGGTGATTTCTCATTTTCTGTCTCTCTCTGTCTTTCTGGCGAGTGTGTACGCCTTATAGCAAAACCTCCCCAAAAAAAAAAAAAAAAGATTTTGAGTGGAGCTGCAGAGTTAACATCACAGAGGAGTCGATGTAGATCGACCCTATCCCATGTTCAGCATCTTTTTTTTTGGAGAGGTTTTTGCTATAGGGCACATGCGCTCGCCAAAAAGACAGAGACAGAAAGACAGAAAGCAAGAAATCACCCCAGAAGGGATGGACATGCCACAATCCCTTGTCCTCCATTCTCCTCTTAGGATCTTGAGCGTGCATATACATGCACCCGGTGTGAGTTTAAGTCACCAGGTCCAGGACTCGAACTGTAGTCAACTACATGGGAGTCCAGTGATGTAGCCATTATGCTAACTGCTAGTCCCTCTCATGTTCAGCATCTTGGTCTTTGCATAATAGGCCTGCTTTGCTAGAGCATTTAAATAGCTAAAGCTCTGGAATGCTAACAGTGAGATGTTGATCTGCAGATCAACTCAATCTACCCTTACCTTGCAGAAGACAAAATCCTTTATGGAAGGGACCTGAGTCTCCCTGGCTTTCATCAACTCCATTTATAGTCTATTATTGACTGCAATCAGTCTTATTTTAATTTTATTTAGACTAATTTATTTAATTTTATTTATTATTATTATTATTTTCAATTTGTTATAAGGCATGCACACTCACCAGAGAGAGACATTGAGAGACTTGGGGAGAGTGAGAAACCAATCCACCAGGTCCGGGACTCGAACCATGGTTAGCCTTGGGAAATTCTAGTGCCTTAACCACCATGGCATCTACAGGCCCCTGCAGTCTGTCTTAAAAATACCAGGAGGATACTGGATTCACTGTGTTTTTTTCCCCAGGAGGGATGATTTCTCACTTTTCCTCTCACTGTCTCTCTGGCAAACACACATGCTATCCTTTCGCAAAATTCTTAATTTTTTTTAATCAGTCTAGATGCTTATTTTCTCTGGCCATTTTGACTATACTTGTGATCATTTGAGTTTTCTGAGGAGCAGACACTAAGATGGCATTAGATATATAAGAACTTATTAGAGGACATGTCTGTGGAAGAGAATGGGAAGTGAGTCAAGGGAGGCCTCTAGAGTCATCAGACTTCCATGCCTGCCTGATCCTTGTGAAGGTGAAAAGGAAGGAAAAAATATTGAGGGAATGAGGTTTTGATTTCATGATGGTTCTAAGGAAGCTCAGTAAGACCCACAGTGAGACTGAGCCAAGGTCATTTTATTATCCCTGTCATGCTCAGTTATTGACTGGCAGCAGTCTAGGGATGCCTAGTCCTGGAACAAATGGCATGATGGATTTGAGAGTGTGGCATATGGACTATGAGTTAATTACACTCCTGATGTCAGAGATTTGACAGGTGCCATTTTCAGGGCCAGGCCAGGATCAGCATGTGTGTACATCCACTCAGATACATATATTTTTTCATATAACTACAGAGCAACTGAACTTATGAAAATGTCTTTACTAAAATATGAGCTATTCACTCATGTTATTGTGTTATACCACAATATAATAAAACATAGTACATTATATATTATAAAATAATAGGGGATCAGCAGATGGCATAATGGTAATGTTGCTAGACTCCCACATAGTCAACTATGGTTGGAGTCCTGGACAGGGTGGCTTAAAAAACTCATGCCAGATACATGTGCATACATGCCCAAAATTCTGAGAGGAGAATGGAGAAGGGATTTCAGCATGGCCATCCCACTGGGAGGTGATTTTGCACTCTCTGTCTCTGTCCCTGTTTCTCTGGTGAGCACACATGCGTTTAGCAAAAATTTCTCTAAAAATATAGAATTAAAAAACCCATGATATTATTTATCATATTATATAATATGATATTTTATAAAATAATATATTATACATAACCATATATAAAATTATATACATATATACATATATATATATACATATATATAAATAGGATGGTATTATAGCATTGGCAAGTCTGGCTCATAATAGGCATGCAGTCATATTTCAATAGTAGGAATCTATTAGTTAATCACAATGTTAATTCAAAATGAAAATTGTATAATACTGGGCCAGCTTGTGGCATGGTAGTTATGACAGTTGGATCCTACATAGCTGACCGTGTGGTTGGTGTCTTGGCCCTGGTGGCTTGAAAAGCACACCAAATGCCATGTATGTGCATGCCCAAAATCCTGAAAGGAGAATGCAGAAAGGTTTCCGTGTGGTTATCCCTCTGAGGGTGGTTTCTTGCTTTATTTCTCTTTCTCTTTCTTTCTGTCTGGTGGGCACATATGTCCTATAGAAAATTTTTTAAAAAATCATGATATCATTACCAAACATATGTTGTCTAAATATTTTGTAGCTATTTAAAAATTATTTTAAAAATAATCATCTAAAAATGTTTTAGTTAAATAGGAATATATGGAGAATTCTTTCATGCAACTGTATGTATACATTTAGTATTAGGTCATATAATAAAATATCAGAGTCTTACAATTGAAACCACCCTGATATAGGGCACGTTCCAGGAGGATCCAAACAGCGCACCATGCACTAGAAAGTTAAGAAGTGCTCCAGCCTGATAGTGATTCTCCTACATATTGCAAGGCTGTCTCCTTGTACATGTGAGTCTGAGTCTAAAAGGAGACGACTGAGTTTCTTAAAGTCCTGATATGGCTTTCCCTCTTCTATAATTGTCAGTTGTGGTGACCCATAAGTTAATCCTTCATCTATTATTTGAAATATTTCTGTCCTCTCTACCATAAAGCCTGAGCCATCATCTTTATGCCTCTTCAGTATCGCCTGTTTACCCAAGTAACGTCTTTACCTTGATTTTCACTTACACTGGACCTACAACTAGCATTTGCCAACTAAATGATTTAGGCAAGAAACTACTCTTAATAAATGTTAAAATAAATTATAAATTTAAAATACATAAAATACTCTAATGCTGATTTTAAAACAGACATTCATATCAATGGAACACAATAGAGTTCAGAAATCTGTTCAAATAAATATGAGATTTAATATGCACCTTAAGTGACATTGATTAAAGTGGGTAATTTGATTAGCACTGCTTGGAAAAATTGAAAGAGCCCATAGGAAAATTTTTTAAAAAGTTAGGTTTCCCAGTTTATTATCCTACATAAATACGCAATGAACCAAATATCTTTTTCTTTTTTTTTTTTTTTTTTGAGAGGATTTTGCTATAGGGCACGTACACTCACCACAAAGACAGAGAGAGAGAGATAGAAAGCAAGAAATCACCCCCTGGGGTATGGCCACACCAAAATTCCTTCTCCTCCTTTCTCTTCTTGGGATCTTGGGCACGCACGCACATGCGCCCAGCATGAGTTTAAGCTACTGGGTCCGGGACTCGAACCACGATTGACTACATAAGAGTCCAGCGATATAGCCATTACGCTAATTGCTGGTCCCTGAACCAAATATCTTAATGAAAAATAAGAACCATTTTTCTTTCAGTGGTTTTCCATATGGTTTTATTTTCTTCCTTCAACCATGATAATATGATAATCAAATTTTGTCTTAAATGTTGGGTCTGTAAACACAGGCTTATCCATCCCATTGATAGGCAAGGCAGATGCTTCTTGAAATGGTCCCACCATGGAACCTCTGGTTATCCAACCCAAGTTGCCCCCTTGCCTGGCTTTATCTTCACTATATTGTCTGGCCACTTCATTGAACCTCATTCCAGATTTTAACTTTTCCATGGCTTCCATTATTTTGCCATGTTTTTCACATAGAATGTGTCTGATCTTTATTGCATTGCCACCTCCTTTGGGACCCTGAGCTTTCTTGTCAGCGCTGTCATTCCAAGATGCTGCTACCCCTTTACCCCCTTTCTCAAAACCACTTTTTCTTTTGGGCAGCATCTTCAAGACTTGCCCCAAAACTATTTTTTTTTTAAAGTACAGAAGGAAACATGGGAGAATTTAATTGTATTTATTTCTAAGCATTACAGAAGATTCAGATGCAACACCAGGATCGATTGTCAAATTCAACTGCATCACAACATTTCCTTATAGAAGATATTTCCTTAAAATAAAGGCAAAATACAAACAAAACTTAAGAACCAAATACTTGTGATACATATGACAAAATATGTCCTAAAATAGGACTTGGTGATTGTTACTTCTGTTCTTTTTTCTTACTGTGATTCCTTTGCGTTTAATGGTTGGCCTTTGGAAGGTTTAATTATGGCTTATTACTGTGTTTACTTTGATGCTTTTAATTCTTATAAATGACATGTTGCTATCAAAAATTGCTGTTTCCTTTTACGTATTTAATAATGACAGTGAATTCAAGTTTGGTTAACATATGGCATTCAATTTTAAAATTTTTCAGAAGTTTCATTTACTATGTTAAGAAAAAATCACTAATACTGTTTAAATATATGTGTTGGTGATATGTTTATATGCGAATCTACACAAATTTTAATCACTCCTCAGGAGAAGAGAAATCTTCATTGAGAAACATTATGCAAAGTTATGATATATTTAAATGTCAATTTTGTATACAAAAAGGAAAATATTTAGACTACTTAGAAAATTGAGAAGTGGCATGCTCTTTATTTAACTTTCTCTCCTATCCAATCAGTCCTGAATCAAAATGTTCTTCTTTTTAAGTTTATTTCTATTTCTTGCATACGTGTGTGTGCATGTGTGTGTGTGTGTGTGACAGAGAGACAGAGAGGGA
>NW_006204841.1:2833687-2841843 GCF_000334495.1 Tupaia belangeri chinensis
GAGCACATCCTCACCAGGGTCCAAAGCCACAAAGCACCCCCAGTTTCAACCAGCATTGCATCATGACATGTACATACTCAGCATACTCAGAGAGTCTTCTGATAAGAACCCGAACCTTCCTATGTGGATCAGCCTTGCAGGATGTTGCATTTTATGACTACACCACTGTCTGACCCTCTAAATATGATTTTCATTTGCATCATCTGAATATTCCGTAAATTTCTAAGTTTTAAAATCAGGGTAAAAAGAGAAACTGGGAAACCGCATATTATTACGTGTAATAATAAAAGGATATTTGATAATTACCAAATAATTTACCAATTTTTCCAACCTGACAATAAAGGTGCTGGTTGTATTGCTGTGCTATGAACAATGTATTCTGGCCAGACATAATGAATTTTAATTAGATAAGATTATGACAGCTTTTTTGGTTTTTAAATCTTTTGCCAGAGGAGACATGCACAGTCTGGACATGTGGGTGAGGACAGAAGTCTGACTGCTTTTTTCTCTTTTCCAATATCCTTCCAGAGGGTCTGGGGTTGAGTCACACCCACAATATTAACAGATCGTTTTGATCCATTTCATAACAGGACTTTTCTTACATCCTGTTCCCAGTGTAGTATCTTTTGTGATGTATTTAAGACTCTTTATTTCTGTTAAAGTAAAACCCACCTATAGCCTACAAGCCCAGCCTCCCCGCCCCGTGCTTCCAGATTTCCTGCCTTTTTGGACCAGAACAGTGAAAGAACTTTTTTCACTAAATTCTAAACCTCATCTCTCACTCTCAAAAACACATGAAATGAATCCCTGTCTCTGATCACACTAAGAACAGTACATCCACCTTTCTCCAGGTCTGGTCACTCATATTTGTGTTCAGAAATAAACAGCATTAATTATATTTTCTTCAGAGTTGGTTATTTCAGTCAACATGGGATCCCACTGCCTTAACGTCCATGCCACAGGCTAGCCCCATAGCAACTTTTAAGACATACTTATATTGGGACCAGCAGTTAGCGTAATGGCTATGTCACTGGACTTCCATGTAGTCGACCATGGTTTGAGTCCTGGACCCAGTGGCTTAAAACTCACGCCGGGCGTGTGTGCGTGAGTGCCCAAGATCCCGAGAGGAGAATGGAGGAGAAAGGACAGTGGTGTGGCTATCACCCCTGGGGTGTGATTTTTTTTGCTTTCTGTCTATCTGTCTCTCTCTGTCTTTCTGGCAAGTGCATGTGCCCTATAGTGTTTTCTTGTTAAGTGCTTTACATTGTTGCAAAAAAAAAAAAAAAAAAAAAAAGATATACCTCCCTTCTTAAGTAACTATACTATTACTGTTTCTTAGGATCTAATCTGTTATCTGACTGCCTCTCAATCATTTATTTTTTCACAAATTGCACTGTGATGTTAATAATCATTGTCATTTCTGTCTTTTCCTTGAATAGTTAAATGGCATTGTTCTGGAAAAAGATGCAAATTTCAATGATGACGTAAGGATTCTCCCATTTTGTTTGTTCTTTATTTGGCAAAACACGTCCAGCCCATTTTATTTATCTTGCTCAGAAAAAAAGGTGTATTGGCAAATTTCCAGTGGTAACATATTTTATGCTGAAAGACTATGCACTGTGCATAATCGGTTTAATTAGTAATTTTCTTAACTATGTTGATTCAGCTTTCACACTGATCTTTCAAAAATGATAATCAGATCATGTTTCCTTGTGTTTAAAACTTCCTCTTGTTCTCATGCTTCAAATATTTCACCTTCCAAAAGGATTACAAAGCCCTTACTCTCTGGTTCCTCCCTACTTCTTAGGCCTCAGTAATTGGTGTATTTTCCCTTATACTCTCTTATTTTTTAACTTCCTAAACTCTGATTATATCAGTCTTCTTTTTTAAAAATGCCCTAAATTGGCCCTAGTTTCTCTCACTTTGGAATACTCACACATTCTTTCTGTCCACAATACCCTGTAAAATAAGTCCTACTCTTGATTTTTGTTAAGTGACAGTATTGTCATCTCTCTGGTCACACAGATGTGAGAATTCTAAGGTAAAATACTTGAGTTTTCTGCCTTCAGACTTTGCAATCCTATCACACCCCAAGAACTTGCACATAATCTTTTTCCACTGCAACCACTCCTCTCTCCCAGTCTTGAGTCATGTCTTCCTCAATTATTTTAATAATCTTCTACCTAGAAACTTTGCCTTTAGGACTCTCCCATTCCTCTCCATCTTACATAACAAGACAAATTTTTCCTTCCATTTCACTAGCTCAGTTATTTTACCACTTGTTCAAAAGTCTTTATGTTCCCACAAAACCTATGAATAAAAACTAAATCCTTTTTCAGAAAACATTCTTAAACTCTATAATGTACCTCCCATTACTCTTAAAATAAATAATTTGTTCTACAGCTGATCAGTCTCTCAATTACTCTTTTTTCACTTTAACTCATACCATCCACAGCTCTGAAATACCTGACTTCATTCACTCCCACATTCCAGATTATAATCCTTCCCAATTTTTAAAGCCAATTCAGATATACTGCTACACTGAAAACTGTAAGTTATGTCTAATCAAAATCTGCAATGGAACATCTAATAGCATGACAGCAATTTTATTTCATATAACCTTTATTAGCTCTGATTCTTTACCAAGATAGCTCCTTTTCTGCAAGCCAATTGCTGATCTCTAATTAGAATGTGCATTGACTTCCCACTGCAGTAGTTTGCCTTACTGGTACTGTTTTCCGTTCCCCTGTATCCCAGATTAGGAGCATGGGACTTTGCAGTTCTTCTGATTTGGAATCTAGTATATTTCCATTTCTCTTGACTTTGAGATCAGACATGCGACTCACTTTGGCAAAGGAATGAGGTAGATGTGACAGGTGTCATTTCTTTCTTTTTTTAAAATTAAAAAAAAAAATTAACCATTGGACTCATGCACCTTTCAGAGAGAGAGAGAGAGAGAGAGAGAGAGAGAAGGAAATTGAAAAGTCTCACTCCCTCCCCGAGAGGTGGATGGCCCAACATATTCCCTTCTCGCTCATTCTTGGGATTTGGGGCACCCACGTACATATGTGCCCAGGGTGATTTTTCAAGCTGCTGGGTCTGGTTGGTGGACTGGACCACGAATGGCTGTGTGGGAATCCAGCACCTTAACCACCATGCCACCTGCTGGCCCTGACAGGTGCCATTTCTGAGCTTAAGCTCACTTGCTTCTCTTGGTCTCTCACGGACTTGCCACTACTATGAAAATAACATGCTACGTGGCTAGCAGGCAGTTAGAACAAGAGGGAGGTGCTGAGGGCTGAAGCTAGATTGCCCAGCTGGGCATAGCTTAGATCACCACTGGGTGTGGAGTGATTAGTTATGCTTTAATAGTAATCAGATATATCTATTCTAACATAGTTTTAGATTCTATTTCTGTGACTACAGTTATCAATTTACTGAGTATATTTGTCAGGAATAATTCCTTCAGTTAAATTTATTTTTATTATTTAAAAAGTGAATGAAACTAAATATTTAATACATTTCATTTATATATATATATATATATATATATTTGTACATAATTTTCTTATTTTTGTACATGATTTTCTTATTAATTTAACTAACTGCAATTTAGCTTTCGGGCCCCATATGACTTAGGGACATCTTAATCATCATCAAATCCCCGAAAGTACCCACTACTTAAGGTACTCTACACAAAATAAGCATTCATTAGTGCTTACTGAATGAGTAGAATTTAAAACTATCATGGTATTCCAAATAGTACTTTGGAGGAGGCAAACATTTACCTCTATCCTCTCAGGATTTTTTTTTTTTTTTTTTACTGTGAATTAAATTGATAAGACAGAAATATCCTATATATATTTCCATGACACAGGAGCCCCCATAAAGAAAGTTAAGACCCAAATAAGCAGTTAGAGTTGAACATTTATATACTGAGTTGGACAGTCGTAAATTGTGAAAACATGACAAGGCAAATGGATTTGGGGTAGAGTAGTTAATTGTAGAGTAGTGGCTAAAAAGATAAAGGGTTAGTGTAACAGTTTGTTGTAACAGAGCAAGTCCAAACTTCTTACAGATTGCTTAAGTAGTGATCAGTGTGTTGGTAGAAACATGGACAGTAAAGAACATTCTGATGAAGTTTTAGACAGAAATAAGGCATAAGGTATTGGGAACTGTACTGTATGAAGTGCCATCCTTGCTATAAAGTAAGAAAGAATTTGGTTGAATTGAGGCCATTCATGAGGGTATAAGGGAAGGCAGAATTTAAGAACAATGGATTAGGGTATTTGGAAGAAGAAATATCTAAGCAACAAAGCATTAAGGATGTTGCATGGCTTCTTTTGACTGTATATAGAAGGGATGAGAAGAATTTATTTAAAGATGGAAACTATATTACCAGCTATGGTAATGCAACATTGTAATGCTGGACCCACATGGGACAGTCCTAGGTTCATATTCTGGGACCTCCCTGTGTATGCTGGATGCATGTGTTCCTACCCATGAGCTGGTCTGGCTGAGGCTGAGGGTACATTGAGGCATGGATCTTTGTTAGGGATATTTGTCTCTCTCTGTTTCTCTCTGTTTCTTTTCCTCATGGAAAAAATAAACAACATTTCTAATTAAAAATTAAAGCTAGAATTATAATAAAAAGAGTAGTAGAATGGAATATTTAGCAACTCTTCCAACTTGGAAATGAAAAATGACATGTTTAAGAGAACAAACAAAAGGTATAGCCAAATGACTGTTTGCTAAAGATATTAGGACAGATAGAATGGGGCCAGGTGCTATTTATCAAGAGAACATGTGAATGACCCTGAAGGCATCTAAGAGATTTAAGAGGCTTCTCTCCCTATCACTGGCCCAAAGAACCTCAAGGGCAAGTTTTGCAGAGGAGAAACAGCAGTATTTCAGTATTAGCAGCCCTGCACTTTCAAGTCTTCATTACCCACATTCTAGCACAGTGTTCGTTAGCCACCCTACCATGATTCAGAAGGGCCCAGGTGCATATTCTATTCCAGAGAGCACCAGCCGTAAATCTTGGCAGCATTTATATGGTACTGACCCTAGATGTGCAAAGTGTATGACTGTGGGACCATGGTGAACTCTACGTAGATTTAAAAATAATATAGTAAACAGTCTGGGACCCAGGCAAAGGCTTATATTAGGGAACGAGCCACTGCTGACTCTCCACTTGGTCAATACTAATAAAGACATGGAAGTGGGCCAACACAAACAGGAAGATCTTCAAGTTGTGGAGCTTCCAGTGTGTGACTCCAGCTCGGGAGACATACAGGCACAAGACTCCAACCCATGAGAGCTGTTGCATAGGCTGAGGCACAAGAAAGGACTGCCAAGGCCTTGGGGGCCAACGCCCACAACAGTGTGCTCAGAAGGCAGAATACGAAGCCAAGAATAAATATATCCTCTATGTGAGTACATAAATTGGGTAGAAGGGGCAAGAGTGGAATGCTGTGGTTGGAATGTATCTCCCCAAAAGCATAGATTTAAAACTTAATCCCTAGTACACTGGTATTGGGAGGTAGGGCCTAATAGGATAGAGATGGATGATGGAAGTGAAAGTTGAACAATAGTACGAATGTACATTTTTATATTATTGTATCTTACCATACTAAAAGAAAAATTCATAAAAAACAAGCGTGGGAAGGGAACCAGCAGTTAGCGTAATGGCTTATGTAGCTGGACTCCCACATAGTCGACCGCGGCTCGCGTCCGGGAGCCAGTGGCTTAAAAATCACGCCGGGCGTGTGTGCGTGCATGCCCAAGATCCCGAGAGGAGAATGGAGGAGAAGGGATTGCGGCATGACCATCCCCCCTCGGGGGTGATTTCTCGCTTTCTGTCTCTATGTCTCTCTCTGTCTGTCTGGCGAGCTCACGCACCCGACAGTGAAAATCTCTCCCCCCCAAAACAAACAAACAAACAAACAAAAAACAAAAAAAACAAGCGTGGGAGAAAACAATTTTATCAGTTACTTCTTGTGTGTAAATGAAAGGATATAACGATTTTGATTTTATATTAAAACTAAAGTTTTAGTAAATTTATTAATGGCAGTGCTGTTATTTATTTGTCAAAGAGCATATGTGGTATATGAGTAAAAAAGTTTTATGTGTTTCTTTACAGTTACACTACCTGTCCATGGTTTAGATAGTGATTTATGGTTGGCATAGGACTGAGTGTTAGTCACTAAAGAAGCAGTTTAGCTTAGCAGAATGATTAAAACACAGACACAACAATCAAAGTACAAGAATTTCTTTCTTTTTTCTTTCTTTCTTTCTTTTTTTTTTTTTTTTTAAGATTTTTGCCATAGGGCATGTGCATTAGCCAGAGAGAAACAAAGAGAGACAGTGAGAGGGAAAGTGAGAAATCATACTCCAGGTGCATGCCCATGGTGCAATCCTTCTCCATTCTCCTCCTGGGATTTTAGACAGGCATTTGGTGTGAGTTTTAAGGAGGCAGGTCTAGGATTCAAACTGGGGTTGGCCATTTGGGAATCGCTGTGCCACTTGCTATACCTCACTACAGGAATTTTAATTTCAACTCCATTACTTTACCAGCTACATAAACATAGGCGAACTGCTTACTTTCAGTTTTCTCATCTGTACATACATAAAGCCCTCAGAATTCTGCCAGCTCCATTGCCAATATTACAATATTAGTGATTACTATTGTAGTAAGAAGTCTTAGGATCTGAAGTTAAATTCTATCATCTGTCAGAAAAGCTTAACAATAAGAATATTGTAGTAAATATTACCTCTTAGTAGCATTATTTTTTTCAAAACATTGTTGATTGAGCAAATGGCTGTTTTGGAAGGCTTAGACAGACCCTCCATGACTTACTTGAATGCTGTATCTAGGTAGCTGGTACTTCCAAGTGCTTATCCAGTCAGGCCCATGAAAAGTTACAAGATGAGAATTTATAGCTCGGAGACCCTTAATTTTTAATCTTAAATGTTCATGTATCTGTGAATATGAAAGAGATAGAATCTATTACATGATATAGATATTTTGGCCTCTTTCTTTCTTTTTAAGTGCACTTCCCAGTAGTCATCTCTTCTTATTCATTTAAATAATTGGCAACCAGTGCCGCCCTTAGCAGAAGGTGGGAGCTTATTTATGTCTCCTCTTTGTCTTTAAAGACAAAGGAGAGGAGCAGATGAGATCAGATCAAGGAGTGCTTTGTTTTATAATCTCTCTGGAGAAATCTAGGAGTTCCCATCCTCCATGCTCATATTTCTTGTTGTGAGGCTCTAATGAAGACACTAATTAGCCGTTCTGTGGCCTGGGCTTCCCTTGGATATTCGCAAGATCTACTTCTTTCCAGTTTGCATATGTTTATCTTCTATGCTTCTTGTTTCTCATTTCCAAATTTTGGCTGTGAGATGGAAGAGAAAACCAAGGCAACAGCAATACTCTCTCTGTCTTGTTTCACATTCAATATGTGTCTAAATGCTTTTACTGAGTTTATGTGAAAGAAATTTTACACTATTTAGATAAACACTAAGATGGCAAAATGTCAGATAAAAACAAAATACCACAGACTGATAGAGTTCAAAGATGAGAAGTCCAAATCCTCTCCTCATAGAGGTCCTAGGAAGACTATTTGTGCTTCTCATTGAGCAGATTGCACAGCTGAGGGCAGGAAATGGTTTGGGCAAGTTTTTCTGAAGATTAGTCCTGAATGCTAATTCCCAACAGCTCTGATTTCCTGCTCATCTTAACTCTGAGCTGCACTGACTTTATCATGGGTTTTGTTACATTTACTGACAGAATTTATTCAAAAAATTTTTGAGTGTCTTCATATGTGTCTACATCTCAAAATATCAATAGTTAAAAGTTTATCAAATTTATCAACTGAAACACTAATCTGTTGGATTACCTAATTAATATAAAATATTTTGTACAATTGGATACATGGATCCAATCTAGTGATGAGGTCTGGCTGTGTAGCCTGGTAGTTAAGTGGGGCAGATACCATGTGGCCCACTGTGGTTCAAATCCTGACTCCAGTAGCTTGAAAAACACACCAGGTGCATGTGCATGTGTGCTCAAGATCCCAACAGGATGAAGTGATGAGAAGTGATTACTACATGACCATACCCTATTGGGAGGTGCTTTCTCCCCCTCTCCTCTCTTT
>NW_006204841.1:2841862-2870726 GCF_000334495.1 Tupaia belangeri chinensis
TTTTTCTGTGTGTGTGTGTGTGTGTGTGTGTGTGTGTCTGTCTGTCTGTCTGTCCAGCAAGTACATGCATCCTCTGGCAATTAAAATAAGGGAACTATCTAATTTTGGGAAACTTGATATTTAAAAAAATAAAGACTCATACCAATAATATTTGAAAAAATTCTAGGATTTTTAACTTACTCCATACTCATTTTGAATCAACAATATGGTGGTTAACAAACAAACAAGGGAAAAAACAAACAAATACGAAAACCAATAGGACCTTGGATGCAGTCATAGACTTATAGAAGAATATATTTTTGTAGCAGCATTAATGGATTGGAATGTATCCATAGACAAACAGTGAGTGAGAAATTTAGTAAGAGTTTGGAATAAGAAACTGCTCAGCTTGAAACACTGAAAGTTTAGTACAACAGCTTTATTTTTCAATATTGGGATTCTAGAGAAATGATCTCTTTACCATTTTAAGTAGTCAGCCTTAATTTATGATTTTCTTTGGTCGGAAATATTTATTGGTCACATATATTGGCCTACACTCTTGCTGTGTAATCATAATGCAATGATGAGCAAAATGTGGCTCCTGATTTATCTGAGACCATGGAATGAAAGGAGAAAGACCATTGGCCAATACAAAGTCAATGGAAGGCAATTTCAGATAAATATAAAGAAGCCTTTTTCTCGAACAGAACTGCTCCCAAATAAAATGAGCTCCTTGGTGTTGACTTGTTTCTGTAACTAGAGGGATCACATGGAACAAGTGGTAACTTCTTAAAAATTTAAGCACTGAAGGAAATCTTGCACATTGCTCTCTCTTCTTAACATTTCATCAGTGTATCTGGTCCTTTATTTGAAAACAAGGGAAAATTCCATCAGCTGTAATTAAAAAAAAAAACAACAATGCTATGACAAGAAAAGAAACTAACCAAGCCTTTATTATTTTAATTAGTAAATTTTTGTCATGTATAAATGAGTAAGTGCAGTTGATGTGAAATCCTACCACTGTGTCCCTATGGTTGAGGCTCTAATATCCTTATTGATTCTTCCAAAACACATTTGATTGGCCTTCCTTGAGTCATGTGTACACTTGCACATCCAATCTTAAGATGAAGATCATGGTGAAGGTAGCAGCACGATCAATAATTTCATAATTGCCCCCAAAGATTAACTGCACAGTAGACAATTTGAAATACTATCTGCTGGTTTTATTAGTTCGGGAGTTTTCATGATAAAACTAGATATAGATAATATCAACAGCAAACTTTCATTATGAGCAGAGAGTTTATGTGTTATTAGTTTTGGGCTTCACCAGGATCAAAAACAGGTTAAGGATCAAAGGCTTTAGAAATACTAAGCAAATAAGATGAGTGTTGTCAAATCACAAACATTTTATCTTACAACTTTTTCTAAGACTCTTTCTCTACCCCAACAAGTTTTCCATCTCTCTGAACTAAATTTTAATTACATCACTTGGAGCTCTGAGCTTAACTTGTCCAGGTATTGAATGACAATATTTCTTATTTATTGAGCTTTTTTTCATATAGTGTTGGTTCAGACCTTCATGGCATCCTCCTAAAGATAATTGGCATTACTCACATCCTTAAGATGAAGAAAGCTTTCAAATGATTCCAAACCACTTTCTAGTTGAGAGCTAAGTACAGTAATTCTCACTAACACTTTACTGTTCTCTTTGCCAACCCCAGGAGGCAAAATGTTATGAAAATACTTTGTTTGATTCATTTCAATCAAATTCAGCTTAAATTGATTCACTAAACAGTATTAACGGCCTACAAAGTGCTCAATATTAGCCTAAATTTTCTGGGCAAGACAAAATATTCATAAGGCTAGATTCTTTTAACCTGAAGTGTTACATAATTTAATTGAAAGTACAATACGTAAACCTGAAAATCAGTAGCATAAAAATACGACTTAATAAATTCTGCAAATTCTCAACTAAAAAAAACTTTAGAGATAATAAGTGCAATGAGTTAAGATATTATATAACAACTTCTCTGTGCCAAGAGTCCTTCATCATATGATTTCTCATTTATTTTTGGAATCTATGCACTCCAGGTTACTTTATGCATACTTGCAGTAAGCTAGCCAAGGTCTTAAGTGCTAGATGAATAGGAGAAACTAACAAACATTCCACCCTGGTCCTTGTGGAATTATATTTTAGAGAAAGAGAGGTATTAAGTGCACTTGCATACTAACCAATAACACAACTTGTTTTAACACACACAGTTTTGATTCAATAGCTTTAAAAAGAATACCAACACTTCAAGTGTAGGTGGTTTTCCTCTCTTTGACTTCACAAACTATTATGTTCTTAACACCAGATAGAAATCAGAGAGCATGCACATAATTAGTAGAATAAGCAGCAAAGCTGACCAGCTAGCATGACCATTTTGTAATAGACTTGCCAGGAGTGCTAGTACTCATCTTTAAAATGAAATGGGGGACGGAAGACATCTGCTTGACATTCATTCCCATCTCTTCTAGGAAGTGCTGTTTCTCCTATCCCAATCATGTGGTTTGGGTGGGGCTTCCATGTTCTCATAGGATCCTGGAATCCTGCAATAGTTCATTTCAATAAAAATTGACATACCAAATAGTGAGGACATTTGGAGGTATGTTTTTGGGACTTTTTAACTAGGGAATAGAGAAATGTGTTCCAATCCATCTTTAGTGTTGAGCTGGATGTGTTTCAATGGTTTTCTTCACTGGACACTGGCTTTGGCAGCTGTATAGTGGCAGAGCAGCAAAATACGATGCTCTGCAGAGCTGATGGACATGGGAGGGTTCTAGGTTCCCATCTGGAGATCTGCTCCCCGAGTGCACTAGGCATACACCTGCCCATGATACAGGAATGACTGAGTCAGGGAGTGGATCATGGTGTTGAGATTCTATCGGGGTTTTTCTCTCTCTGTCTTTCTCTCCCTCTCTTCATGTTTATCACTCATGAAAGAAATAAGTCAACTTTAAAAATGCTGGTTTTGTCAAAGAAAACGAAGTGATTCATGTGTGTGTGTGAAAGAATAAGGACAGAGGATAGAGAGAGAGAGAGAGAGAGAGAGAGAGAGAGAGAGAGAAAAGTAACAATACCGTCCCTTGTTCCTGGTGACTCTGAGGCCATTTGCCTTTATCTTGGCTACGTACACTTTATAACTTTCCCCATTGCCTAAATCAATTTGAGTTGGATACTGTAACCAAGGATTTCTAACCAATTTTGTTGTGGGGTTATTCAGGAGTGACTCAATTAAACAAGCCCTACTGTGAACTGTGAAGAATTAATTCTTTGGAGGAATAATTTTTTATATCCCAAAACTAATTTGAAGTTTGACATAACTATGCATTACCCTATAAGAAGAACTTCTTTAGTTAAAAAAAAGTTTTTCCTCTGTTTTCTACCTACATTGTCTGCTCAAAGGTAAACATTCAGGAAAGATAGCATTTACAGAGGCCTTAGGTACAGGGACAACATATTATTTTAAAATGCCATTTTCTTCAATATGTTTCTGTAATGGTTCACTGGCCAAAAATTACACTTTTAATTGTAATGACTCTTCTCCAAGGTCTGTTTAAAATGCATTTAAGAGATATTTTGTTCAAATCTTGTTAGGATTATGTATATTTTATTAAGTTATTCATGTCTTCCTGTCTTAGTAACAAATAGCCCAAAATGTTTTTTTAATAGCCATAAATAATCTGTTTAATAAATGCCCAAACTTTGCAAAATTCAATCCCTCAGTTCTCGTTGTCTTGAAGTTAAAACTCATCCATGCAATGATCCGAAGTTCATACATCACCTTTCATGATGTTTCTGTTTTGTCTGCCACTTGCTGAGTGATGCATACCAACTTCTCCTCTTTCTCCTTTTCTTTTCTTTTTTTTTTTTGGAGAGGTTTTCACTATAGGGTACGTGCGCTCACCAGACAGAGAGAGAGAGAGAGACAAAGAGACAGAAAGCGAGAAATCACTCCCCAGGGGGAGATGGTCATGCCACAATCCCTTCTCCTCCTTTTCCTCTCGGGATCTTGGGCACGCATGCACACGCACCCAGTGTGAGTTTTAAGCCACCGGGTCTGAGAGATGAACCATGGTCGACTACGTGGGAGTCCAGCGACATAGCCATTATGCTAACTGCTGGTCCCTTTCTGCTTTTCTTGTTTAAGAGTCTTACTTTGGGCCCAGCCTGGAGGGGAGGTGAGTGGCATTGCTAAACTGCAATGCTCTGAGCCTCGTGGCTGACTGTGGGATCTGATCCCCACCTGGTCAGGCTGAAACACTTAGGCAAGAATGTACAAGCCAAGATCCTGACTACCTGAAGGGCTGAAGAGAGGGAATCAGGACATGATGAGACTCTCTTGAGAGACCGTCAGGGTGCCACCTAACCTTGCTCTTTCTCTCCCGTCCTCTCCCTCTCTTTCTCTCTCTCTCCCTTTTTTTCTCCCTCTCTCTCTCATACATACATATGCTCTCTATTGTGAATAACAAAAGCTTTTTTTGGAACTTGTTTTTGTATTTATAATGATATTGGGTACCTGCTCTTGCTAGAGAGAAAGGTAGGGAGGAAGGGAAAGTGAGTAATCATCCCCTAGGGGAGATGGCCAATCCGCAATTCCTTTTCCTCCTTTCTTCTCTCAGATTTGGACACCCACGCATGCCCCTGGAGTGTTTTTCTTTTCTTTTTGAGAGAGATTTTTGCTATAGGGCGTGTGCACTCACTGGAGAGACAGAGAGACAGAAAATGAGAAACCACCCCCCAGGGTAAATGGCCACACCATAAGCCCTTCACTTCCATTTTCTTGTAGGATTTTGGGCATGCACCTGCGTGCACCCAATGTGTTTCAAGTGGCCGGGTCCAGGACCTGAACTGTGGTTGACTACATGGGAGTCCAGTGACCATTATGTCATCTGCTGATCCCACCCTGGAGTGTTTTTCAAGTGGCTGGGACTGGGATCTGAACAGTGCAGTTGGCCATGTGAGACCTAGAGCTTTAAGTTCCATGCCACCTACTGGCTCCAATAAAATAGACTTAAAAAAAAAAAAAAAAAGACAGACTTCTTTATTTCAGAGTTGAGGTTGTTAGCTTCTCATAAATTTCTATTAATTGCTCATTTTTGCTATCAGGTGTGTGCACTCACCATGGACACAGAGAGAGATAGAGAGGGAGACAGAGAGAAAGCGAGAAAACACCTTCCCCTAGGGGGAGTTGGCCATGCCACAATCCCTTCTCCTCCATTTTCCTCTCGGGATCGCAGGCAGGAAACATGCACTCAGTGTGAGTTTTAAGACGAGGGGTCTGTGACTTGAACTGTGGTCAACTACTTGGGAGTCCAGGGATGTAACCATTACATCAACTGCTGGTCCCGTAGGGATGTAATTATTTCACTATCTGCTGGTCCCAAGATCCATCAATATTTTTATTGTCTCATTTGTGTTATATTGTATTACTGCTTTGCAGAAGGGTGGACATATGCTTTTCAACTTCTACTAAAATGACTATGTGAGATATATCCAAGGAAATTTCCTATTATTTACAGTGTTAGGCGATGGTAAGAGGGGGAAGAATTTTTTTTATGTAAAGTACATTAAACATGGATATGTTTTATCTTTAAAATGATGGAAAATATTAACAGTTTAAAGGCTTGTGTCATTACTGTGAAGATTGGTTTCCAGGTATTATTCTGTCAAAATCCAAATTCAGAACATTAGAAGTCTGACCAGCTTCCCCTAGACCAGCTTCTACAAAGACTACGATGTCAATGTTGGTTGAATTTTAATTGTTATTTATTGAGCATTCTCTATGTGAAAATTTGCCAAGTAGTATTTTTACAAACTTTATGTTAAGAATCCACAATTAATCTTATTTTGTTATGAAGATTTTTGACAATCTAGGAAGTTAAGTTATTCTAGGTTTTGAGTTTCTTTTTCTTTTTCTTTTTTATTTTTTGGCAACCTGTTAGAATACAGAACCCTCAATAGCTCATAAGCTCCTTGAAGGCCAATTCTAAATCTTACATCTGTAGGGCAGTACATGTAGTGACCTCTTATTTGTTGAACGAATGAAAAAAAGAAGTTAATTTAAAATCTAGAGTCTAATTTCCTGGATTTACAACTGTTCCATTTTTTAAAAATTATAGGTCACTTATTAGAAAAATTTTCCCCAAAGGTAAAATATCAATGACAGTTGGAATGGCATTTTTTAATAATTAAATCTATTTTGAATGAATTACTGTATGTAAAGCATTTCAGGTAGTTATGTCTTGGTATAAAACATTTTTTATAAGTTTGAAATTCTTAGTATTTATAAAGTGTTTATGTATAATTCGAATTTATACAAATGCTACTAATATCTACTCATTAAGAAGGAAACACACAAAGTAAAAAAAATGAAGCCAGTCATTGAACTATTAAAGCTTCTTTTTTCTTGTGAGAGCACCTTTCCTAATTCATTATAGATTATGAATCTATTCATGCACATTTGATTAAAGAAACATCCTTTCTGCTTTCTGAACATAAATGGTGCCTGATCACTTGAAAAGTGACAGTAGAATATTAGTTTGATTTTTGTGTCGGGCTATAATGTTTTTTTTGCTAATGGCATAACATAGTAGATTCAGATGAAAAATTAAAATGTTTACTATCTTCCCTCTGTGTTATGTAAGGAGAATCCCTCGGAGAACATCGTTTTCATTATGGAGGATGATTTATCCTTTGTAATTTATTTTTCTGTGGATTTCAGAGGAAAGATGTGTTTCTGACTTTACATACTGTTTCATCTCTTCGTGAGGCAGCAAGAAGTGAAATAACCTCTCAGGAAACTTTGAAAGCAGACACTTATTACGTGAAACAGTTTGAACTATTCAACATCCACAGCTAATTCTGTCATGCTTTGCTAAAATAGTGCAGCATTTAAATACTGAAGAAGCAATATCCTGATAATGAAACCATTTCCAGGCAAAGAACTTAGAACAGGTATCTAGACTGGGTAGTTTCATTATAAATGTCTATTCATCCTAAAAACATTTTAGGCTAATGCATTGCAAGGAACTGCATGGAGGTTGAGGGGGGAGGCGTATACCTGTTTTAATCAGAATTTAGAGTGAAAAGGGCTTTTTAAATGAAGGTTCCCTTCAATAGAAAAAAGAAAAAAACCCTTATTTGTTGAGTTAGCACACACATGTAATTAATTTGATTGTTAATACTATTGACTTAACCCATAATTATGAAATAACTTTTGTATGCCGAGTATTTCCTGAATACCACAAAGTTCTGCGATAAAATAAATAGGGTAGGCTTAGTGTGTCCGCACCATAGGGCCTACAGACAAATAACTGTTTGTTTATTTGCCTTCCTACAATAAAAATGAAAGTGTTACCTTTTGATCATAATTGAGTGTTTTTACTGACTGCAACAAATATGCGTTTTTGAGCTATAACACTTCGTTTCTTTGTTTTGTTATGTGTGGTTTCCGACTGAGGTATATCAATGTCTAATATAATCAGGATGTGCTATTAGCTTGTAAGAAAGGAAGGCTAAGAGGAAATGGCTCAGATTTAAAACAAATCAATTCTCGCTAATTAGGTGGTAGAAAGTGGTTAACTGTACTGTGGCCAAATCAAAGCAATGATTTTAAAATTCTTATATCTCGGTGTTTTTTTAAAGTTTTTATTTCTCTCCCTTCAAAGTCCTCTTTTTTGGGGGGAAGGGGAGGCTTGATAATTTAATTTTTAAAAATGATTAGTGTGAGTGGAATTCATCCATTGTTTCTTACCTTTCATCCGAAGGGCCTTTGTAAAATGATATCGTAGGGATAATCTGATTATCTCCCTGGTCTTCCTTTTAGCAGCATGGAACAGGAGACAAATTACTAAACAATTCTAAGTTTTGGTTTCCACATCTGTATGTAGAGATTATCATAATACCTCTACTGTATTGTGAGAATTAAATGAGAACACACATCAACTCTTATACCATGTAAGCAGTCAGGACATGCTATCACCTAAAATGTTTGATCTGGAAATTGCCCGGACCCAAACTAACTGATAAGAAAAGGTGATTTTACTGGTATTCAACGGCCTATATCAAAAGATCTACTAAGGACAAAACTGCTTTGAAGCTTGTCTTTAAGACAGTTACATTTTATTCTGAGGATAAAGTATTGGTAGGCAAATGGTGGTAAAGATGATAAGTGGGGCTATTATTACTCAGAACTTGAGAATCTTCTGGGATTCAGTGTTTTGTTTTGTTTTGTTTTGTTTTTCTTTTTTTTTTTGTTTCTGAAATGGAACTGGAACTTGGGTTTGTTAATTATCAAGCAGTTCCCCAGAGTTGTTCACCTCTTAGGCAGAACTTTCACCTCTCATTAGTAAGTCCATTTGTGATAGGTTTCTAAGGGAATTTGGGGTAGGGAGCAGGGGAAGTGGAGAAAAAGCTTTACATCTATTATATTTCTCCCGAAAATTTCTACATCAAAAGTGGAAGAAATTTGGAGTCAATGTCCTGGAGTTTACAGTTCTGAGTAATCTACCCTTCTGTAAGTGTGCATGAGAGACATGTGATCAAAGAGTTTTTTTTGTTTGTTTGTTTGTTTTGGCTTGTTTCTATCTAGTAAAAGCATCCTGTCATTTTCTATTTTATATCAGATTAACTTCAAAAGTCCATTCATATTGAGCCAGCAGATAGCACAACAGCTAGTGTCCAAGAACCTCTCTCAACATACTAGGTGTGCACGTGCCTGTGATCCAGATGGCTGGGGCTGAGGTGGATGGTGGTGAGAGGACACTGTGGGGGTGACTGTCTCTCTCTCTCTCTCTCTCTGTGTTTCATGGAAGAAATAAATAAATAAAATTTAAAGAAAAAGATTCTATTCACAAAATGTTAGCAGAACTTTTGAAAAAAAGAAAATTGTGTTTGTAACTGAGCAATTTTATAAATATCAGGGGTATCTACCAAGCAAGTCACCAGATATCCATCCTACCGTAGGTCAGGAGACTTTTGGTTTTCCTTAAATTAATGTTGCCTGTGACTACATCCAAACCTTAGAGCCATTGAACTCTGACTTTAGAAACATGGTCAGACTGTGTATGTCTCTGTGTGTGTGTTTACAAATTTGGCAGGAAGGAATTGACCCTTTTTATAAATAGCTGTCCATTATAGCCTATCAGCTAGGGTAAATTTTGGCATTATATGACTTGAATGCTAACAGAATCTGTGACCTCATGGTTCATGGTTTATGAAAAATAACAACTTTCATTACAGGCATCAAAGACCCACATATCTCAGAACTCTTAGATTTGTGCTGGACTACAAATTTTGTGATCAAGATTGTGAGGAGTACTCTAGTTGAGGGAGTTCTTCCTTCAGTGCAACTTTTTTTTTTTTTTTTTTTTTTGCTATAGGGCGCGTGTGCTCGCCAGAAAGACCATAAATCAAATGGACTTTTTTTTTTTTTTTTTTTTTTTGGGGTCTTTGCTATAGGGCGCATGCACTCGCCAGAAAGACAGAGAGAGACAGGGAGACAGAAAGCGAGAAATCACCCCCGAGAGGGGATGGCCACGCCACAATCTATTCTTCTCCATTCTCCTCTCGGGATCTCGGGCACGCATGCGCACGTGCCCGCTGTGAGTTTAAGCCACTGGGTCCGGGACTCCAACAGTGGTCAACTACATGGGAGTTCAGCGACATAGCCATTACGCTAACTGCTTGTCCCCCTTCAGTGCGACTTTGAGGTTATGAAATTAGCTTGCTTAGAGGATAGAGAAATATAGAAAATGGTTATAAATACCAGATACAGTGAGGGAAGAGGGTGGGTGAAGGAGGAGAGTCTGAGGAAGGACATTAAGGAGAAAAACAGAAAGACAAGGCATTTATGGGTGAAAGAAATGGGTTATTATCTGTTGAAGATAACATGTATAATAGTCTCAACTGGACCAGTGAGAATGTATACATGTCAGAGTATTCACTTAGCAAGGTAAGTAACATATGTGGTTGAATGTATAAAAAAAATTGAAATAAAAATATATTATAGAAATAAATTAGCTTGCCTCTGTGGATTATAAATGACAAAAACAATATTGATGAAAACAAATTATAGTATCTATATTTGGTCAAATACTTAGATTCTGAGACTGCAGTTATTTTTCTAAAAGAAATGGGTGTTTTGGTATGAGTGCTCAATTGGTAGATTAAATTACTGTTCAAAGGGGTGTATGTGTCAGAGCAGGTAAGACAGCATCCAAGCTGGAATGCACCAGAAAGACTTATGTCTTCCTGTTTTCTACACACCCTTTCTTGTGTGCCAGAATAGTGCTAACCGTTGTTGGTAACTCTGAAGTCCTTGTTTGCTTCTACTAAACCAAAGCTGTACTTGCTGCAGTTAAGCTCCATTGGTCTGTGTATAGATGATGGCATGTCCATTAGAGATAAATCTTCATGAATCAATTCAATGGGCAATAATAGTAAATAAAAGGGCTTTAAAACTAGTGAGGAGGTCAGCAGGTGATGTGTTGGTTAAGATGCTGGATGCCCACATGGCTGACCCCAGTTCAAGTCCTGGACCTGGTGGCTTGCTCTTTTACTTCCTGCCTCTCTCTCTTTCTCTGACTCTCTCTCTCTGGTGAGCACATATGCCCTATAGGAAATAGGGATCCCTATAGGGATTGCAACCTGGCCATCTCCCCAAGGGGAATTTCTTGCTTTCTCTGTGTCTGTCTCTCTGGCAAGTGCATGTGCTGTATAACAAAAATATCTCTCTCTCTTAAAAAAAAAAAAAAAAAAACAACAACAACAAAAAAAACAAGGGAGGGGTAAATCTAGAACTATTTAATTTTCATATACTTTCTGCTAGTTCATTCTTTAATATATAGTATGGATAATGTAAAATATGGTTATAAACATATATCCATATATTGAGTTTTTGGAAAAGTTAGGACATATTTTTCTGTTTTTCTATGCAAAAATGTGTCATGACTTTCCCAGTGGCCCAATATATACATATGTATACATGCTTTGTACACACAATGTATGGGCATACACACACATACACACACATATACAAAATATGCATATAAAATGTGTGCTGTCAGAATTTTTTAATAATAAAATTGGTCTAGGTTTTTCTGTGACACACACACAAACACACACATGATATAAAATATATCATATAATAGATATATATATCTTTATTCTTGAGTAGTTTGTAGTATGTGTGATGTGTGGGATGTGAATACATCACAGACATCTGCAAATTTAAAACTAATTATACAAATTGTTGAGTTGGTTACAAAACTGAACTTAAGCTGTAATACAATAATGCAGGGACATTATAATTTATTAGAGGTGTAAACAAACTGTTTGTTTTCTAACCCAGTTTTGCTCATTAATGGGATAGAAAAAAACCTTAAGTTTCCTGTCCCATTTAAAGCTTGGTCCAATCCAATCGTTCAAATAATATCTCCAGGTAATATCAATCTCTTTAAAAGTTTTATAGACTGTATTTCAGAAGGTCTCATTCAGGGTTGAAGAGATCTTGGCATGGAAGAGAGGGGTCACTGGCTATTGTAACTCCTGGCCCTTCTGATCTCCAGGAGGTGTTTCTAGTTCAGTTCATGGCTGGGTAGCCTGCTGGCCACTGAAGCTCGAGCCTACTCTGGGTCAGTAATTTTTTGGCTTGATGACAATTCTGAGCAGTGTTGTCTGGCTCAGCAGGTTTCATTTCATCTCCAGCTGGGCTGGAGACTCCTTGAGTGTGTCTGGCAGTGAATATTCCATTTAGTCCTGATGTGGGTGACCTTCTCTGCAGCCCATGGGTGCTTCTCTGCAGCCCACAATACACAGCCATCTGCTCTTTTACTGAGTCTTCCATCTGTACTTGCCACTATTTCTGGGCCCCATATAGTCCTAGAGACCAAATGGTGAGCCAGGAAGGTAGAAACTCAGTGCTAATCTGGATGCAATGGCTGGACCGAAATAACTAAATCAGTAGTTCTGGCCCTCCTGGTGAGGAGACTCTGAAATAGAATCAATCTCTTTTAAAATGTATGGGGGTGACTACAGACAGGGGTAAAGCAGATATGGCAGAAGAACTTAGCATCTTCATTTTTGGAGTACCTTCACTTATCCAATAGAACTCACTGTCACTTAGCCCAAACCCTGCCATGAGAAAATTGAGATACATATGAGTAACCATTTAACCTCTCCTCCTTTCTCTCTCTTTTCCTATACAATACAAAGCTTGAAGTGCTGGTCAATGGGAGTGTGTTACTTTGAAAGTTGTCTTTAGAGATAACTCTACAAAGACAGCTCTTTTGTGATAAATTGTTTAAATACTTATAAGAAATACAGGACTTGAGGAAGTTTATTCTAAGACGTTAACCTGCCAGGCATTGTACTGTTATAGATACTGGTGGGACAATACTTCACATGATGGTAAGAACTAGAGCACTTCAGCTCAGCTAACTGGAGACCTATGAAGGATTTAGTAAGGAGCTGGAATTTATCCCCTCATACCTTAATTTTAATTACTAGAATTACTGAACAATGAAGGAGAAGTCACATTTATAATTGGAGACTAATTTCCTCACATTAAATCTTGAATATTCTTCTTATGAACATTAGCGAGGAGAGGCTATTCTATCCAATGCCTGATTGCCATTTATCTTCTGAACCCTAAAGAAAAATACCATTCAGACGTAGTGACTTCTGATACCAGTTTCTCAGATTTGGGTGAACCATAAGACAACAGGCACAGTCTTCCACAAGGAGACCTTCCTACAGACAGTGGTCACAAGGTAACCTTGTGAGATCACCCTCACCTCTGACAGTTGGCTTTGTGGGTTCCTACCAACCACTCGAGTTTGATAATTGGTTAGAATAACATACAAAACTCAACAAAGCACTGTGCTCAGTTAGTTTCATTATAGTAAAACGCTGAAAATCAAAATCAAAGGAATAGATGCATAAGATCAAACATGGAACGAGTCCAAGCATGAAGCTTCTGGTTGTCTTCACCCTGTGGATTCCCAGAAAGCATTACCTCCTTCCAGCTGCATTGTGTGCTAATCCTCAGAGAATACTGTGAACTAGGGAAGCTCACCCAAGCCATTGGTGTCCAGAGTTTTCATTGGGATGTGATCACACAGTGCTCATGTGACTGATGTTTTGTTTCCAGTATGTCCTGGAGATTGGGTCTTTGGTTCCTATGGAGATCATACCTGACATGACATGTTCCAAAGCTCCCATCATGTCACATTGTAAGATTATCCATTGAGTGAAGCATCAAGGCAAACAGAGACACTTTTACGAGGAGGACATTTCTGGGGCCTAGAGATTACCTCCTCATAGCCAGATCTCTTTTTGAGTACAGTTAATTTTTAATACATAGCAGAATACTTTTATAAAGCCTGGTTCTTGTATAAATGCTTGAACTTGTAAACATACCTGAATTTACTCATAGGTCGGTAATTCAAAAGTCTCAAATTAGCTTCTGGTTAAAATTTACCTGCTTCTGAGACCAGCAGGTAGCATAATGGTTACGTTGCTGGACTCTCACATGGTCAGTCATGGTTCAAGTCCCAGACCTGGAGACTTGAAACTGATATCGGGCTTGTGTGCATGAGTGCCCAAAATATTGAGAGTATAATAGAGAAGAAGATACTGAGGCATGGTCATCCCCTTGGGTAGGGGTGATTTCTCACTTTGTCTCTCTGTCTTTCTCTGTCTCTCTGGTGAGCACATGCACCTATAGCAAAATTCTCTCTTAAAAAAAAAAATCACCTGTGTCTTTTATGTCTACTTGTCTGTGAAAAGAGTATAAAGTATCTGTTTGAAAAAGCCCATTTATATTATCTGATAAAGTATTTGCAAAAAAGTTTTCAATTTTAATTTCTACTTGTCAATATAACTTACATAGACATCTCGACAGCAGTTTAACTTAAGTATGTTTTATGAACATAGTGTATTAAAAAATTGGAAGCTACTTGGGAGTTGGGATTATATATCTTTTCTTTTTTGATTTCTAAGGTTCTCAAAAATATGTGCTTCATATTATTGTAGTTAGTAAATATTGTTAGAATGCATGTTTGTGACTCCAGTCAACTAGCAGGAAGGTCACATTATAGCCTGCAAACACCATTGGAATGTAAAAACAATGTTTAAAGACTCATTATGGTTCCAAATAATCAAGTTACTATACTGACCACAAGTCACACCAGAATGGGAATTCAGCTGGTAATAATAGTGACATTCTTACCATCACAAAAGGCATTACTGCTGCTCCAAAGGTGACAATGCTTTCTGTTACTTAATATATAATAAGGCTGCTTTCAAATAAAGCCAGGAAACATTTCCAGTACATTCTTAATCAGTTTTAAAAATATGCTTTGAGTAGTATAGATTGTAGCTTTAGTCCAGACTGTTCTCAACACATTTAGACATGTTTGAGTATTGCCAGACTTAAAATCCACATGAGGGTATTTGAAAGAATGGCTTACACATATCCATAAAGGAGGGATTTGGGAATTTGTGTCCCGTATTGCAGTTCTGTGGACAGAACCGCTGTAGGCAGAAGCTGAAAGACCTTAACTCCAGGGAAATTTGAGTTCTTTGCAGCTTAAGAAACTTGCTCTGGGGACCAGCAGGTGGTACATTGGTTAAGATACCAGATCCCACTGCCAAACTGCACGGTTTGAGTCCCAGACCTGGAGTAATGCTGGGTACATGCATGTGAGTTCAAAATCTCAAGAAGAGAATGAAGTAGAAGGGTTGCGAAATGGCCATCTCTTCTTACATTCCCTCTCTCTCTCTGTCACTTTATGGCAAAAAAATTAAAAAAAAATATGTATATAGAGAGAAACTTACTCTGGAGTAATGACAGATGAGGGTGGAGCAGAAATTAATTTCCTTGCATATTTTCTGAGGATGCAGCATGGCCTTTCTGTCCCATGGATTACAGGGCCACTGAAGGATGGTGAGAATCTGAGGCAGCAATAGCAGCAGCGAAAAGTTGAAAGTGCTTTAAGAGAAGATGTCAGAATTTGCAAGAGGTGGCTTAGAGCTGAATGCTGGAGGCAGCATCAAGGTACCTTTTCCCTGCATCATGGCAGGAGAGAGAGTGTGGAATCAGGACAGAACTGTCATGACTGCTGTTTTTACGCTAGAGCAAGCTAGTAGTCAGGAGGTGTGAACACAGCCTGGGAAGGTCTGTAGCTCTTATTGACAAAGGGTTGGCGGCTGCACATTACCCGGTAAAGCAAAGAGCAAGGGAAAAGGATGCCCTATTATTAAGATGTTTCTATTTTAAATATTTTGTTGATGAAATCTAGAGAAATAGGAACTTCTAAAAAAATTGATATCATCTGTAAAAAGTCATTCAAGTATTTTGAAACTTATACCAGATTTAGGATCATTTAATTGATTTATTATCTAAAAATCTTTAGCCATGCTGTGTAGCTGACCACTACTATTAGTCTGCACTTTTCTGGGGCCCCTCTATCCTCCACCACATCTATTGCTTAGGAGGACTCATCTACCCAGGATTCCTGATGTTTAACTTTCCCTTAAAAAAAGCCTCTGTTTCCTGAAGTTAATGGGAGAGGATAGAACCAAGACAAATAGAAGACCAAGGGAAAGGCAATCTAGGAATCCTCTGTTTTATAATAATAATAAAATATAAAAATTATATTATAAATTATACTATAAAATGGTATAAATATTTTATTATTACTATTATAGGTTATATGCTCTGTTTGGAGAAACACACTCACACTCACACACACACACACACACACACACACACACATTCACACAGAAGGAAGGTGAGAAAACATTCCCGGGGGGATGGCCACATCAGAATCCTTTCTTCTCTGTTCTCCTCTCACAACTTTAGGCATACAGACACATGTGCCCATTGTGCTTCTCAAGCCACCAGGTTCAGGATTCAAACCACACAGTGAGACCTATGGTATCCAGCCACCCTAACCATTACACCACTGCCTGGCCCACTAGGAAGCCTTTTGAATCTGAAGTTTTCTCTTTGGTCCTCATAGTGACAACTCAGAGTAGATTTCAAGTACAGGGACTGTTGGCATGAGCTGTGAACCCATATTCTGGGTTTAAGCTGGAGGGGCAGTAGACAAAATTTTGTCAGGAAACAGAATGCGACAGAAGAATTGGAAGAAGGTTGTCTCGATCTATCCAGGCAGTTGAAGTTGTGTAGTGAGATTATGAGGAGGTCACCATGGACAGCTCCGTATATCTTCATTTTCAAATTCAGTCCTCACTCCATCCTCTTCTCCCCAATGCCAATCCTTCAGCTCAAAGATTTAGATTTTTGAGTTTCGTGCTTTGGAGTCATCCAAAGTAAATCCTGTGAACGTTTTCCATTATTATGTTTTGCCCATTTGTTTACTTAGTGGATTTTTATCGTTGAAGTACATTATGATTTAAACTTATTTTGTCAGTTAACTTGTAGGCAGAGCAAGTATATTTAACACTGTTCCCAAGGAGACACCCATTTTGAAATTCAATGAAATAACAGATGCACAATTTTGTGGAATATCCATACCTAAAACCAGAAACCTATAAACTTGTTACCTTATAAGGCAAAAGAAATTTTGCAGATGTGTTTTGGGTTAAGGAAAATTGAGTAGTCTGCATTATCTTGAACTCAATCTAATCCTGAATTTCTGAAAGCAAAGATCCTCTCCTCGCTGACTCATATTCTGTCATCAGAGGGAGAAATGATAATGGTCAAAAAGCTGTAATCTTGCTCTTTTGAAGGTGGAATAAGAAACATGAGCTAAGGTTTGTGGGTGAATTCTCAAAGCTGGAAAAAATAAGGAAGTAAATTCTCCCTTAGAGCCTTCAGAAAAGAATACAGATGTGACCACACCTTAATGTTAGCTCACTAGCATCATGTTGAACTTCTGTCCTCTGGAGCTGTAAGACACTGCAGTAAGTCACTAAATTTGTCACAATTGTTTTTTTATGATAGAAAGTGTGTGAGCACATGCACTATCGAAAGCACCTTTGATGATGGTACCTTGTCATGTTGTGATCCTCTCTCCCCAGCCCACTCAGGATTGTAGGCACACATGCACCTGCTTGGTGTGCTTTTGGGCCAACCCAGAGACCTGAATCCATGGTTAACATGTGGCTTCCAGCCTTGCCAGGTACCGCGTTACTGCTACTTTACAGCAGTTGGGCCAAGTTTGTCATATTTTTTTTATAGCAGCATTATAAAAGGAATACAACACCAACTTATAGAACATACCCAGCTAGCAAATTGGAGACTGCTTGAATTAATAACTTCTTTGAGGTTTAAAAGTATTCAGGGGTGGCCATAGTATAGTGATTAAGTCGATAAATTAGGAGCCCAATCTCATCTGGCTAGCTGCTGTTTGAATCTTGGCCCTGGCAGTTTGAAAAACATGCCAGGTCTATGTGTGAGTATGCCCAAAATCCTGATGGGCAGAACAATGGAGAAAAGAGGATTGAAGTATATCATGCCTCATTTGGGGTGCTTTCTCACTCTTCTCTATTTCTCTGGTGAGTGCGCATTCCTTTTGGCAATTAAAAAATATAAATACACATATCTATGTGTATATATAATGTAAATATAAAATGTATATAATATAAATATAATATAAATGATAATTTATAATATATACCATTTATAGATGTGCAATATATTTATATATGCATATTAGCATATATTATATGTACATTTGCATTATAAATAAAGATAATATATATACACACAGGTTTTTTTTACTAAGGAGCTGTCCCTGAACTATGCTCTGGTTTACACCTATAAACACAGGTAAATACACATGCATTCTATTATTTTTTGAATCTTAGGCATAGCAGGAAGAACTTAGAGTATATTTTCTCATTTAGTCATTACCCAACACCATTTCAGGTACTAGTACAGCTTTTCACAGATGAAAAAAACTAGTTTTATGGGGATAGTAACTTCTGAAGATTTTATATCTTGTAGGTAAAGGAACTAGAACTGGTTAGGCTGTCTGACTCCAAAGTGTGTTTGTTCTACTGTACCACCACATGATAGATTTAAAAGTACATCTGTCACATGAACTGTTATTTGGGCTTTATTTAAATGTGCTGGGTTGTCCGAAAAGTCATGATGACAAGTCATTTTTCTATATTTTTCTATGTCAAAATGTGTCATGAATTTCCCTATGACCTAATATTATGTCAACTAAAATAGTGTACATTAATAAAAATACACAGGTGACAAATGATATAAATGTGATAAAATAAAGAACCCCATTGCACAGCGATTTCTTGAGTCCAAAAAATTCTATTGTCATCTGAAAATAACTTTATACAGAATACCTGAATTCTGCTCTTTCTATAATGCCAAAACATTGCATCAAAAATCATTTTGTGGCAGTTGGCATAATGGTTATTTATGTCACTGAACTCCCACACGGACAACTGTGGCTGGAATCCCAGACTCAGAGGACTGAAACTTACACCAGGTGTGTGTGCACATGTGTCCAAAAAGAGGAGAACTGAGTAGAAGGGATTGAGGTGTGGCTATCTCCTTGGAGGAGGGGGAGGTTGATTTCTTGCTTTCTGTCTCTTTGTATTTCTCTGTCTCTCTCTCTGGTGAGTGCACACGCCCTACAGCAAAAATGTTTCTTTAAAAAATAATTTCGACACTCGCAATCATAGGTATAAGAAACATTGTGAGATTATGAGTATGCTATGGAGAGCAGGATCTTGGGTGAAGATGAATACAGTCTAAAATATTTATCTAGAAGAGTCCACTCTGAGTCTGATTTCAGCTCATACAATTCACGCTGAATTGTATGGGACTACTGAGCTTAGGGTTTGTGTCTCGACTTGAAATTCTATAACCACTCTTTATAAGATAGACAAATACCAAGAAGATAGGATGCTTAGGTAATGATTTACAGACATTGGATACCAAGCAAGACAGAGACACAAAATTAAGATAATAAAACAGTAATTACAATGGCAATAAGATATATATTTCTCTGATTTATCCCAGACAGCAGATCAGTATTATGAAAAGATTATAAAAGCAAAGAAGTGAGATGTGTAACTCTGAAAGACTGAAATACGAGGCTCTTGTTAATACTCATAAAAGCACTTTAATTCCAAATGCACATGAGAAAGAAAAAGTGAGTCGTTTTCATCCTATAAATTAGTCGTTTTGAGAACTACCTGGCTTTTTGCCCTCCATATAATGGAATATTTGCAACTACCTAATAATCTTTATTTTGAGGCAAAACAATGTACCACTTGAGATTTCTATGGTCACCAAAAGAACATCTCATAAATTCAACAGGTCTCATTATTATTGCAACTGAATCTGAAGAGAACATAGTTTAACCCAGTGGAGTTTGTATGATGTCTTTATTTAATTTTATTTTTTTTTGAAGTTTATTAAGGTAGACCAGTTGGTGCCTACGGAGTGGTAAATGTGAACTAGATGTTTAACATCACGGAGCTGAAATACTGTTTCTTGTCCCATGAGCTAATCTTTCAGTGCACACTGATATGATTGGGGGGTGATAAATGAATAAGGTATAAAAAAGATAAAAGAGCCTTTGTCATAAATGTAAAAGATTTTTTTCTCCTTTAGGGCTTAATTATATTTTGCTTAAATTCCTTCAAAATACTATACTTGGACATGTATACTCTAATGAATTCTATTACGATAGTTGTCAAAGAATAAACATGAGAAACAGTGTCTAGAGGAAAGCAAACGCATTATGATTAAGACAATGTACTCCAATACATATTTGTCTCCAAGGTCTGGGATTTATTGTGCTTTGAATTTTGAGAAACAATACTCATTGCTGATGGAGATATTTCAATAGATTTTTGAAGTGTGTTAAGAGAATATAAATGGATGCTGAACAGTAGAGCATTGGAACAAAACTGAATAGCAATCAGGAAATGAAGGCTTGGACATTCCCACTGTTGCTGTATACAACTTGAACTTTCTCTAGATTGTTATTCCCATCTTTATGAGTGCATTTATATTAATTTAAGTTAAGCTTCATGGGGTCAGCATCCTTATCTGATTCATTATTCTGTCCCTGAATGTGGGTAGTAGAGTGGTAAACTCATAGTAAGTATAGAATACGATAACATTTTTGCCATAATAGAAGAGTGATGAAAGGCTAGGATAAAGTGTCTCTTTAGCTTCTAAGACCAAACCCTCTAAGCCTGCCTGTGGGATTAAAATGTCCCTTGTTACAAAAGTCATGCTTATTATGAAATGCCTTAAACAGTTTGGATGACATTTAAACCAAGTTGTTACTGCTTTTAAACCTGTATGCACTGAGTTTGCAGTGTGACCTATTCTCTGGCAGTATTTTCATTTACACTTCCCATTCATTTCTAATGTCTACTGACATTGTTCTTTGTGTTGTGTCTGCCAGAATGGATTGAGGCCATCCAGAGAGAGAGAGAGAGAG
The DNA here is from genome assembly GCF_000334495.1 of Tupaia belangeri chinensis. NCBI lineage: Eukaryota > Metazoa > Chordata > Mammalia > Scandentia > Tupaiidae > Tupaia > Tupaia belangeri. Next base: position 2,862,344 of record NW_006204841.1, read on the forward strand.
AGAGAGAGATTAGGACCAGCAGAAAAGTGATTATAGGTGGCATCTGGCAGGAGTCATTTTCTCTTAAGGCTTTGACATGTCATTCCTGGTAAATAGGTTCTATTAGCTATCTAAAGGCACCAGATGTACCATTGGAGATATGTACCAATAAATCTTTTGTACATTATATATATTTTTTACTATTGCTGCTTTATTGCAGTTCACATAAGCTCAACCATGTTTGTCTATAAATAGATTCTAGTTTAAGCTTCTTAGGTGCTTCCTTATTGAATAAATATTTCTGAAAGTTGTTCTTACATGATATGACCCAAGATTACAGATAAACACTTTTAGCGGATATTGGTATATTGATTAGCCATTTAATCTGTTTGACTTGAGATTTTTCAATAGATTATTATCATGGGAATTCAGTAAGTATATTTTTAGTAAATATTTTCTGTAAGAGGTAGCAGTCATTGATTTCATGTGTGTGAAATGACAATTGCCATTGTGTCCAGAACGTGTAACAATAAAATAAATATACCAAGTGTAATATTCGGCAACTTACAATCATCTCATGACAGATGTGAGCTCATTGGATTCTTGTCATTAGAGAGTGCTGTGTATGCTCTTTAGAACTGCTTTCCTTTACTTTACAAATGCTACCCACACACAATTAACCTCATTAGTAAACAAGTGTCTTATACCTTAGAGTCTTGTCTCCTTTCTACCTCCACACTTATTTAAATTCTACACAGTTTTCAAGGTTCAGTTTATGTCTTATCCTTAAAAATACTTATTAATTTCCAATCATTGTTAGTGCCTTCTCTGTCTTAATATCTACTGCAGCAAATAGAGCCAGAAATAGCTATTGCACTTAGAATCTTCTTTCATGCAGTGTTTGAATTCATTATTATTATTTTATTATATTACTTATAGTGTTTTAAATTACCCTTCTGTTCTGAACTCTTTTGGCTTTTGTTTCTCAATATACAGTATAACAGGAAAAAGAAAAACAGAAGGAACTGTAGAAGAAATGCAAATTTTTCTATGTCTTTTTTATTTCTTTATCCAATAGTGCTAAAATCCATTAATATATTGAAGGGTTTTAAACATTTGCTTCTGCTCTCAAGTAGTTCTATCATTTGTTTTCACTGGTTTTACAAGTATTCATTGAATGGCTACAACTGCAATCATTTCCCTGCTTGGTGCTACAGAGAACACAGAGTATTAAATAGAATATTTACCTCAGGGAATTTATTTCTCTTTAGGGAGACAGAAGGTTTATGACTGAGAAATACCAGCACTAAACTGTACAGAGCCTGTGTTAAGTACCAAACTGAGTGATGCAGCAAATTGATAACAGCAGATTTTTGGAAATGAAGAAATATATACAATGGCAAGCAGAATAAACTGAAATTGAGGATGTATGGTGTGCATAGTGTTTTCTGATATGTGGGTGTCTTCAATACAAAACAATGGAAGGCCTTGGAGATCCAAAGTTAATTTTATTATCCTTTTAATACCGCTATCAATTATTTTGTATACCAGTCTTAGTAACTTGTCTGAAAATTAATCTTATTTTACATCTTCAAACTGAAGTTGAAAACACATCCTTCCATGAAAAATCAGAAGTAGAAAATTACATCTAATAACACATCTTCATAGAACAATTGGACCATTGTGACTTTTTTGGAGAGGTTTTTGCTATAGGGCGCGTGCGCTCACCAGACAGAGAGAGACAGAGAGACAGAAAGCGAGAAATCACCCCCAGGGGGGATGGCCCGCTGCAATCCCTTCTCCTCCATTCTCCTCTCGGGATCTTGGGCACGCACGTACATGCGCCCAGCATGAGTTTAAGCCACCGGGTCCAGGACTCGAACCACAGTCGACTACATGGGAGTCCAGCAACATAGCCATATATTTATCTAGAAGAGTCCACTCTGAGTCTGATTTCAGCTCATACAATTCACGCTGAATTGTATGGGACTACTGAGCTTAGGGTTTGTGTCTCGACTTGAAATTCTATAACCACTCTTTATAAGATAGACAAATACCAAGAAGATAGGATGCTTAGGTAATGATTTACAGACATTGGATACCAAGCAAGACAGAGACACAAAATTAAGATAATAAAACAGTAATTACAATGGCAATAAGATATATATTTCTCTGATTTATCCCAGACAGCAGATCAGTATTATGAAAAGATTATAAAAGCAAAGAAGTGAGATGTGTAACTCTGAAAGACTGAAATACGAGGCTCTTGTTAATACTCATAAAAGCACTTTAATTCCAAATGCACATGAGAAAGAAAAAGTGAGTCGTTTTCATCCTATAAATTAGTCGTTTTGAGAACTACCTGGCTTTTTGCCCTCCATATAATGGAATATTTGCAACTACCTAATAATCTTTATTTTGAGGCAAAACAATGTACCACTTGAGATTTCTATGGTCACCAAAAGAACATCTCATAAATTCAACAGGTCTCATTATTATTGCAACTGAATCTGAAGAGAACATAGTTTAACCCAGTGGAGTTTGTATGATGTCTTTATTTAATTTTATTTTTTTTTGAAGTTTATTAAGGTAGACCAGTTGGTGCCTACGGAGTGGTAAATGTGAACTAGATGTTTAACATCACGGAGCTGAAATACTGTTTCTTGTCCCATGAGCTAATCTTTCAGTGCACACTGATATGATTGGGGGGTGATAAATGAATAAGGTATAAAAAAGATAAAAGAGCCTTTGTCATAAATGTAAAAGATTTTTTTCTCCTTTAGGGCTTAATTATATTTTGCTTAAATTCCTTCAAAATACTATACTTGGACATGTATACTCTAATGAATTCTATTACGATAGTTGTCAAAGAATAAACATGAGAAACAGTGTCTAGAGGAAAGCAAACGCATTATGATTAAGACAATGTACTCCAATACATATTTGTCTCCAAGGTCTGGGATTTATTGTGCTTTGAATTTTGAGAAACAATACTCATTGCTGATGGAGATATTTCAATAGATTTTTGAAGTGTGTTAAGAGAATATAAATGGATGCTGAACAGTAGAGCATTGGAACAAAACTGAATAGCAATCAGGAAATGAAGGCTTGGACATTCCCACTGTTGCTGTATACAACTTGAACTTTCTCTAGATTGTTATTCCCATCTTTATGAGTGCATTTATATTAATTTAAGTTAAGCTTCATGGGGTCAGCATCCTTATCTGATTCATTATTCTGTCCCTGAATGTGGGTAGTAGAGTGGTAAACTCATAGTAAGTATAGAATACGATAACATTTTTGCCATAATAGAAGAGTGATGAAAGGCTAGGATAAAGTGTCTCTTTAGCTTCTAAGACCAAACCCTCTAAGCCTGCCTGTGGGATTAAAATGTCCCTTGTTACAAAAGTCATGCTTATTATGAAATGCCTTAAACAGTTTGGATGACATTTAAACCAAGTTGTTACTGCTTTTAAACCTGTATGCACTGAGTTTGCAGTGTGACCTATTCTCTGGCAGTATTTTCATTTACACTTCCCATTCATTTCTAATGTCTACTGACATTGTTCTTTGTGTTGTGTCTGCCAGAATGGATTGAGGCCATCCAGAGAGAGAGAGAGAGAGAGAGAGAGATTAGGACCAGCAGAAAAGTGATTATAGGTGGCATCTGGCAGGAGTCATTTTCTCTTAAGGCTTTGACATGTCATTCCTGGTAAATAGGTTCTATTAGCTATCTAAAGGCACCAGATGTACCATTGGAGATATGTACCAATAAATCTTTTGTACATTATATATATTTTTTACTATTGCTGCTTTATTGCAGTTCACATAAGCTCAACCATGTTTGTCTATAAATAGATTCTAGTTTAAGCTTCTTAGGTGCTTCCTTATTGAATAAATATTTCTGAAAGTTGTTCTTACATGATATGACCCAAGATTACAGATAAACACTTTTAGCGGATATTGGTATATTGATTAGCCATTTAATCTGTTTGACTTGAGATTTTTCAATAGATTATTATCATGGGAATTCAGTAAGTATATTTTTAGTAAATATTTTCTGTAAGAGGTAGCAGTCATTGATTTCATGTGTGTGAAATGACAATTGCCATTGTGTCCAGAACGTGTAACAATAAAATAAATATACCAAGTGTAATATTCGGCAACTTACAATCATCTCATGACAGATGTGAGCTCATTGGATTCTTGTCATTAGAGAGTGCTGTGTATGCTCTTTAGAACTGCTTTCCTTTACTTTACAAATGCTACCCACACACAATTAACCTCATTAGTAAACAAGTGTCTTATACCTTAGAGTCTTGTCTCCTTTCTACCTCCACACTTATTTAAATTCTACACAGTTTTCAAGGTTCAGTTTATGTCTTATCCTTAAAAATACTTATTAATTTCCAATCATTGTTAGTGCCTTCTCTGTCTTAATATCTACTGCAGCAAATAGAGCCAGAAATAGCTATTGCACTTAGAATCTTCTTTCATGCAGTGTTTGAATTCATTATTATTATTTTATTATATTACTTATAGTGTTTTAAATTACCCTTCTGTTCTGAACTCTTTTGGCTTTTGTTTCTCAATATACAGTATAACAGGAAAAAGAAAAACAGAAGGAACTGTAGAAGAAATGCAAATTTTTCTATGTCTTTTTTATTTCTTTATCCAATAGTGCTAAAATCCATTAATATATTGAAGGGTTTTAAACATTTGCTTCTGCTCTCAAGTAGTTCTATCATTTGTTTTCACTGGTTTTACAAGTATTCATTGAATGGCTACAACTGCAATCATTTCCCTGCTTGGTGCTACAGAGAACACAGAGTATTAAATAGAATATTTACCTCAGGGAATTTATTTCTCTTTAGGGAGACAGAAGGTTTATGACTGAGAAATACCAGCACTAAACTGTACAGAGCCTGTGTTAAGTACCAAACTGAGTGATGCAGCAAATTGATAACAGCAGATTTTTGGAAATGAAGAAATATATACAATGGCAAGCAGAATAAACTGAAATTGAGGATGTATGGTGTGCATAGTGTTTTCTGATATGTGGGTGTCTTCAATACAAAACAATGGAAGGCCTTGGAGATCCAAAGTTAATTTTATTATCCTTTTAATACCGCTATCAATTATTTTGTATACCAGTCTTAGTAACTTTTCTGAAAATTAATCTTATTTTACATCTTCAAACTGAAGTTGAAAACACATCCTTCCATGAAAAATCAGAAGTAGAAAATTACATCTAATAACACATCTTCATAGAACAATTGGACCATTGTGACTTTTTTGGAGAGGTTTTTGCTATAGGGCGCGTGCGCTCACCAGACAGAGAGAGACAGAGAGACAGAAAGCGAGAAATCACCCCCAGGGGGGATGGCCCGCTGCAATCCCTTCTCCTCCATTCTCCTCTCGGGATCTTGGGCACGCACGTACATGCGCCCAGCATGAGTTTAAGCCACCGGGTCCAGGACTCGAACCACAGTCGACTACATGGGAGTCCAGCAACATAGCCATTACGCTAACTGCTGGTCCCGAGCCATTGTGACTTTTTATCTCCAGGTTTTGGTTAGTCCATGAGGGGTAATACCCAAGAACCACTGGACTCCTCCCTGTGAGTTGTCTCATCTATAGAGAAGTCATTATTTTCATGCTTGACCTAGTCTTTCAAGAAGAGCCAGAAAAAAAAAATCCCTGTCATGGTTACCTTCTCAAATGCTTCCCTTAATAGGATCAGTAGCCTCACTCATATTTTTTTGCTTATGAGATGCTCATGCATGAGTAAAGTAGTTGGTGATGCTTTTATGATGTCAGAGTAAATTCCTTATTACTGAATCTGACACTATTAATTTCTCTCCTATAATTGTTTCAATAGCATTTTGTAATTTAATATTCACTCATTTTTTATAAATAACAAATCAGACATCAGTCTGCCTTGCTCTGATATCTATGGGAGGCTTGCCAAGGAGAAGGCTGATGAAACACAACCATAGACAAGCTCCATCTGTCCCATTTAGACGATATACAGTGTCAGATCTCAGTGGTGGAAGCAATAACCTCAAGCTGCTCTCCCAGGCAGACAGCAAGAGAGGGCTACTGATCACACTGATTAAAATAAACAAACCCTTGGGGTGGGTTGTAGTAAGTATAAATTTAAACTAGATAACCACTTTGAAACAGCCTTCCGCATTTGGGGCCAGCGTCATGTGGAAAAATACCGTTCAGCTCATTGCAAATATATGTAATTCTGATCTGGCCACTAAGAAAATATTCTGGAAGGAATGTTGCTTTTTCTCCTTTTAGAAAAGAATACTTACAGGATATAGAACTGTGCATTTCTCCCAAATATCAGGACCCAGCAGTGTCTCTAAGCTAGGTTGAGAGCTCACAATTCTGTCAGGCTTTACAGAATAGTTTGTAGAAACAAGGTCAACAAAGGAAGAATGTGTTTTATCCAGGGTCAAATGGAAGCCTATCATCCCACTCTTGAATTTTAATGGGAGTCTCAATTACCACATAGAAGTCATTAACACAGATGGGCCTCCTGGAAATGAAAACTTCTAAAGACTCTAAAACCCACTGACTGATGGGGGAATTCTTCCAGAAGTTTTCCTTTGAGCTTATCAACAATTATGTAGAAATATGTCAAGATTAGATTTGTGGTATTGCTTTAACTATTTCTTTCGAATGAATAGTAAACTAGTTTATATACTAGTTACCTAGTTAATACTTAGGAATAAAATTTAAATCACTTTTGAGAATATTAAAAATGAGTAAAAGTGATTAAACCTACTTTGGAATGAATGTGTTTTGGTAGTGATAAAGTGAAGCTTGTGTGTGTAATTGACTTCTACAGTGAAAGTTTATTCTGTCCTGCCTTTATACTTCACTGAAAATTTGGCAAATATAAACATAAGGGGTTTGTGTTACTCAATGGTGATGTTGTTTTTTGTTTATTTTTTTGAGAGATTTTTGCTGTAGGGCACGTGTGCTCGCCAGAAAGACAGAGAGAGACAGAGAGACAGAAGGCGAGAAATCCCACCCCCAGAGGGGATGGCCATGCCGCAATCCCTTCTCCTCTATTCTCCTCTAGGGATTTTGGGCATGCACGTACACGAACCTGGCGTAAACTTAAGGCACCGAATCCAGGACTCAAAACACAGTCGGCTACATGGGAGTCCAGGGACATAACCTTTACAATAATTGCTGGTCCCGGCGATGGTTCATTTTCATAATTATCAGGCAACATTTATGGAAGAACAACTAGGTATTATTTTTTAATCTTATATTCATTTATGTCATTGCAGCAGACAAAATGAGTTTTCCCACCTAGAATACACTGTTTATTGGCGCAATCAAGGATATCGCCATACATGTTATCATCAACAAATAATTTGCCATTTCTTGTTTCTTATGTATTTTGCTTCTTCTTCCCCCCCACCCTGATTCTTTCCCTCTCACCCTCTGCCACTTCCCACCTCCTCCCACAGTGTCTCTGGTATCTACAGTTGCTTTCCATGCTTTTTTTTTTCACATTTTATTGATTCACAAAAGATCTTCATTAATCTACATTCTCTGAATAGCAAGTGCAGCTGATATTAACATATCCATGAACACATGTCTGACTTCAGGCATAAAACTCAGTGAGAAGAATGAACATACCATAGAGTAGCTCCTAGCTGAGGGTCTATAGCTTACTGTGGTTATTAAGTAGGTATTTTTTTAAGTATCTTTTTTTAATTTCAAGAAAAGCAGTTTAGCTTTAATATATCAAGATAAAAATAAAAGATGAGCAATTCATCATGGAAGAAATAATCAATTACCAAATATGTAATTTTTTTTATTTTTCTATTTAGAAAAAAATAATTGCCTTTTATTCCTCCAACTGTAACATGTTGGTGACACTTCTCCATAGATTAATCAAATAGAATCACACAGACTCACAAATTTTGAAAATAAATATGAAGATGCTATAATTATCTTTAGTCTACAAATGTGAACACTGAAGTATAGAGAAATTAGCAAACTTGCCTGCAATCACAGACTGTGAGTGACAGAGGAAGGTTTGAAAGTGTCAGTTTAACTTTAGAACCTATCTCTTAATCTCTATGATACAACACTATTGATTAGTCTTCCATTTGCTTTTCTGTGTAAATTTGTTATTATGATTTTTAAAAGATTTAGAGATAGTTTCTGCTTGTAAGAGTAAGGAGAAGTCAATCTCCTGAAGCTGGTTAGGCTTCTAGGATCACTTCCACAATATATCTCCTCAAGGGAGAAAACAAAACTCTTCTCTAAAATTTGGAACCCCAGTCTCTCCTGTTGATTCCAATACTCTCTCTCTCTCTCTCTCTCTCGCTTTCTCTTACTCTCACTCGTGCTCTTTCTCTCTCTGGTC
>NW_006204841.1:2872194-2883600 GCF_000334495.1 Tupaia belangeri chinensis
AATCCCTTCTCCTCTATTCTCCTCTAGGGATTTTGGGCATGCACGTACACGAACCTGGCGTAAACTTAAGGCACCGAATCCAGGACTCAAAACACAGTCGGCTACATGGGAGTCCAGGGACATAACCTTTACAATAATTGCTGGTCCCGGCGATGGTTCATTTTCATAATTATCAGGCAACATTTATGGAAGAACAACTAGGTATTATTTTTTAATCTTATATTCATTTATGTCATTGCAGCAGACAAAATGAGTTTTCCCACCTAGAATACACTGTTTATTGGCGCAATCAAGGATATCGCCATACATGTTATCATCAACAAATAATTTGCCATTTCTTGTTTCTTATGTATTTTGCTTCTTCTTCCCCCCCACCCTGATTCTTTCCCTCTCACCCTCTGCCACTTCCCACCTCCTCCCACAGTGTCTCTGGTATCTACAGTTGCTTTCCATGCTTTTTTTTTTCACATTTTATTGATTCACAAAAGATCTTCATTAATCTACATTCTCTGAATAGCAAGTGCAGCTGATATTAACATATCCATGAACACATGTCTGACTTCAGGCATAAAACTCAGTGAGAAGAATGAACATACCATAGAGTAGCTCCTAGCTGAGGGTCTATAGCTTACTGTGGTTATTAAGTAGGTATTTTTTTAAGTATCTTTTTTTAATTTCAAGAAAAGCAGTTTAGCTTTAATATATCAAGATAAAAATAAAAGATGAGCAATTCATCATGGAAGAAATAATCAATTACCAAATATGTAATTTTTTTTATTTTTCTATTTAGAAAAAAATAATTGCCTTTTATTCCTCCAACTGTAACATGTTGGTGACACTTCTCCATAGATTAATCAAATAGAATCACACAGACTCACAAATTTTGAAAATAAATATGAAGATGCTATAATTATCTTTAGTCTACAAATGTGAACACTGAAGTATAGAGAAATTAGCAAACTTGCCTGCAATCACAGACTGTGAGTGACAGAGGAAGGTTTGAAAGTGTCAGTTTAACTTTAGAACCTATCTCTTAATCTCTATGATACAACACTATTGATTAGTCTTCCATTTGCTTTTCTGTGTAAATTTGTTATTATGATTTTTAAAAGATTTAGAGATAGTTTCTGCTTGTAAGAGTAAGGAGAAGTCAATCTCCTGAAGCTGGTTAGGCTTCTAGGATCACTTCCACAATATATCTCCTCAAGGGAGAAAACAAAACTCTTCTCTAAAATTTGGAACCCCAGTCTCTCCTGTTGATTCCAATACTCTCTCTCTCTCTCTCTCTCTCGCTTTCTCTTACTCTAAAAATCTCTGGTCAAATTAAAGGAAAAAAATTAAGTTAAAATAAAATAATTCTTTTTTAAAAAAGTGATAAGAAGTCAAATCGATATAATACAAAGAAACTAAAAAAATGACAGATATAAATCCCTAATATAGATATTAACAGAATATTAATGGCTTATAACAAAATGGCAGATATAAATCCCCAATATAGATATTAACAGAATATTAATGGCTTAAATCCCCCAATTAAAAGACACAGATTGGCTGAACAGATTTTTAATAAAATGTGTCTTTTATATACTGCTTATAAAAAACATACATCACTGATAAACACATACATAGACTGAAAATGAAAGAGTGGCAAAATCGTTTCATGCAAATAGAAACCAAAGACAGGCAGGAGTCAGGGCCAGAAGTAGGTGTCATGGTTAAGGCACTGGATTCCCACATGGCTGATCATAGTTTGGATTCTAGACCCAACAGCTTGCAAATCATGCAGGGCATGTGTGTGTGCACACTCAAAATAATGAGAAGAGAACAGAAGAGGATTACAAGGTGGCCATTCCCCCTGGTGAGTGATTTCTTATTTGTCCTCTCTCACTCTCATGAGTCCACATGCTCTATGCCAAAAACAAAAACAACCACAAGAAAAGCCTAGAGTCATGATACTGCTATCAGACAAAATAGACATTAAGATAAAAACGGTGAAAAAAAGACACAGGACACCAACTATTACTAAAATAATTATGTCACCAAAAATACGTAACAATTATAAATATTTAGACAGCCAACATGAAGGTACTCAAATAAATAAAAGAAAGACTTCTGGATCTAAAGGGAGATATAGTTTGCAATACATTAACTGGGGAATTTCAATAGCCGCTGTCATCATAGGACAGGTCATTTAGACCAAATGTATCCAAAGAATCACAGGACCTAAATAATACCCTAAATTTAAGGGACTGAGTTTAAGGCACCGAGTCCAGGACTCGAACCACAGTCAGCTACATGAGAGTCCAGTGACATAGCCATTACAATAATTGCTGGTCCTGGCGATGGTTCATTTTCATAATTATCAGGCAACATTTATGGAAGAACAACTAGGTATTATTTTTTAATCTTATATATATATTCATTTATGTCATTGCAGTAGACAAAATGAGTTTTCCCACCCAGAACCCAGAATACACTGTATACTGGCTCAATCAATATACAGTGTATCTTTAAAAGACATTTATAGGACATTTTATCCAATGATTACAAATTACACATTTTTTCAGCCCTACATAAAACGTTTTTGAAGATCAACCACATAATATAGCATACAACAAGCCTTTAAAATTTTTAAAGTATAAAACTATATCCAGCATCTTTTCCAACAACAATGAAATTAAAGGTGAGATCAACAACAGAAAGAAACTTCAGAAATACACAAAAACATGGACACTAAACAACCTCCTCTTAAAGGATTTAAAAACTGAGGAAATAAAAAGATTTATTTAAACCAACCATAATGAGCATATGACTCTCCATATTCTTTGAAACACAGCAAAAGCTGTCATAAGAGGGAAGTTCAAAGTAATTAGTGTCCACAACAAAAACGTTAGGAGATATTAATTAAAAAACCTAATGACACATCTCTGGAAAATGGGAATGCAAAACAATAATGAAACCTACAAAATACCAGAAAGATAGAAATGATATAGAGGAGGAATAAATGAAGGTGGGGGGAAGAACAATAGGTTTAAAAAATTAACAAAATAGAAAGCCATTTTCTTGAGAGGATAAACAAAATTGGCAATCCAATGGATAGATTAACAAAGAAACCAGATGAATAAAAGCAGCAATGAAACACACAATATTACAAGAGGTAGCACAGAAACACCAAAGAACATGAGAGAATACTGTGAATGACAATACGCTGATAACTAGATAACCTAGATGAGATGGACAGATTTCTGGACACATACGATATACCATATTGAATCAAGAAGAAATAGACTGAATAGATCACCAACAGGCAATGAAATTCAATCAGTAGTAATCTCCAACTAGAAAAAGCCCAGGTCCCAAGGGCTTCACCTCTTAATTTTATAAAGCTGTTAAAGAACAGTTAACTCTACTTATCCTTAAACTATTTCTAAAGATTCAAAGGGAAGGAACTCTCCCAGACTCATTCTATAAAGCCACCATCTTCTTGATACCAAAATCAGACAAAGACATAACCAAAAAGAAAGCCAGAGACCAATATCCCTGATGAATACTAACCCAAAGAGTTCTCAAGATAATAGCAAATGAAATTTAAGAAATGATAATAAATATGTTAGATACCAAAACCAAGTAGGTTTTATTGCATGGATGCAAGGATGTTTTGACATACACAAATAATAAATGTACTAGATCACATTAACAGGAGGACAGATAAAAATAATATGATCGTATAAGGAAATGCACAAAAGTATTTGATAAATTAAAACATCCCATTCATTATCAAGATTCTCAGCAAAACAGGAGTATAAGGAACATTTCTCAACATAATAAAAGCCATATGTGACAATCTCATTGCTGATAACATACAGAATGGGGAAAAGTTGAAAGCATTCCCACTAAAAACTGAAGCAAGACAAGTCTGTTCACTTTCTCTACTTTTTTTGATATAGCACTAAATTCCTAGCCAACGCAATCAGGTAAGAGAGTAAAATAAAAGACATTCAAATAAGAAAAGAAGAATACTTTATTATATTTGAGTATAATACTTAAAGAATACTTTAGTATACTTTAAAAAATTATTAATCAAGAATAAAGGTCTGGGATGCAAAAACACATTGCCTGTTACTTTGTAGAGGGCTACAGAACAGTAACACCTGTTTATTAGGAGAATTTTGAGAAAGTTAGCCAAAGACTTAGTAGAAGAACACCCAGAAAAGCTTCACCAGCGAGTTCTTCTCAACCATGACAATGCTCCTGCTTATTCTTCTCATCAAACAAGGGCAATTTTGTGAGAGTTCTTATGGGAAATCTTTAAGGATCCATATAAGAGTCCTGATTTGGCTCCTTCTGACTTCTTTTTGTTTTCTAGCTTTAACATGTCCTTAAAGGGCACCTATTTTTATTCAGTTAATGATGCAAAAATGACTGAATTGCCATGGCTAACTTTCCAGGACTGTCAGTTCTTTAAGGGCAGACTAAATTGCTGGTATCATCACTCACAGGTGTCTTGAATTTAATGGTGCTTATACTGAAGAATAAGGTTTATAATTTTAATTTTTATCTTTTAATTCTTTTCCATCCATGAACTTTTTGAGCACCACTCATATTGTACTCAGTATTTAAAATTATGTATCTGAGGCCTCCTAAATAATGAATAATATAATTGAGAAGTTAAATTAACCACAAATCATTTTGCATTTGTTCCTTAGCATGATGAATTGTTAAGATCTTCATAGGCTGGGACGAGCTGATGGTGTAATGGTTATGTCGCTGGACTCCCACATAGTCGACTGTGGTTTGCATCCCGGACCTGGTGGCTTAAAACTCACACTGGGCATGTGTGCATGCATACCAAAAATCCTGAGAGGAGAATAGAGGAGAAGGTGGCCATCCCCCATGAGGGGTGATTTCTTGCTTTCCATCTCTCTGTCTCTCTGGTGAGTGCATGCACCCTATAGCAAAAATATCTCTCTCTCGAGGAAAAAGAAAAAAAAAAAAAAAGAAAAGAAATAAATCTTTTTTCTTTTTTTTTTTAGAGGTTTTTGCCATAGGGCGCATGTGCTTGCCAGACAGACAGAGACAGAGAGACAGAAAGCGAGAAATCACACACACACACCCCACCCGGGGGAATGGCCATGCCGCAATCTCTTTTCCTCCATTTTCCTCTCAGGATCTTGGGCATGCACACACACACGCCCAGTGTGAGCTTTAAGCCACCGGGTCTGGGATGCGAACCACGGTCAACTACATGGGAGTCCAGCGACATAGCCATTATGCTAACTGCTGGTCCCAAGAAACAAATCTTTATAAGTGAATTAAAAGATGAATGAGAGTTTCTTAAAAGTCTAGTACTTGAAACTTTGAGGAATGATCTGTATTTTTTCAGTCAGTGGATTTTAAAATATTTAGCAAAATTCTGTCATCACAATGACAAAACTTGTTGGTACTATTATCAGCATAATATACTTTCAAATTAACATGGAATAAGTTATGATTACTAATACAAAATATCAATCCTTAAAATAACTTGCTAAATATAGAGCTATGGAGTCCTTACTAACAAGAGCAGTAGTTTAAATAGAATTCACTTTTCTATTACATTTACCATGTTGAAATCAGACAATTATAATAAAGTAAAAAGCAGGTGTAATTTCAGGAGTGAGTTGAGTTTTAGTAAAAATTTGTATTTTTTTAGACATTTCATTCACTAACTAGTATTTATTTTATTTTATTTTATGTTTTACATTTTTGCCAAGCATCATGTGTATGAGAACAAGTGAGACAGTAAGAAATAATCCCTCAGGAAGAGGATGGCCACATTGAAATTTCTTCTCTTTTGGGCTCACAAGATGTTATTTTTGAACTTTTTTTTGAAAATGCAGAAAGCAACAAATTGCTGTTCTTAGCTTTATATATATATTTTTTTTTTGCCATAGGGCATGTGCCCTTGCCAGAGACAGAGAGAGGGAAAGTGAGAATTATTCATCCTCAAAGAGAGATGGTCATGTCACAATTTTCTTCCACTCTCCTCTCAGGATTTTGGGGATACATGCCCACCCAGCATTATTTTCAAGTCACCAGGTCTGGGACTCAAACCATGGTTGACTATCTGGGAGTCCAGTGCTTTAACTACAGTGCTGCCTGCTGGACCACAACATTTTCTTTTTCTTAATTGTCAGAGGGCAAGTGTACTTGCCAGAGAAAGATAGAGTGAAGGAGAAAGCATCCCATAATAGTGTGTCATCATGCTGCAATCCCTTCTCCTTTATTTCTCTATCCTGTCAGGATTTGGGGCAAGCTTTGTTTTTTAAGTCAGCAAGACTGGGACTTGAACCACAGTTATGTGACATCCAGCTTCTTTAACCACTAGGCCAAGGGGCTGGACTAATAACTAATTCTTAAATACAGGTTAACTTGTTCTACAATGAGATGATCAGTCTGAAATCCTTCCTTTACTCACTGTTACCCTTACTAAATCCTCTGAGTTTCTGGTATATTATCCACTTCTCATAATCCTCACGTCCTCTCTTGTTTTGTTCTTCAGTTTCACAAAGGAGCTCTTAGAAAATGCAGCAAGCATGTGCTCCCTACTCTGTGACATGCATCTCATGTATCTCTTGATATGAATATATGTTCTACTGTTGTTGTACAGAGTGTTCAGTAGAGGTCTGTTAGGTTAAGATGTCTTATGTTGTGGTCTCCATTTCTCTATCTCTTCTTATGCCAAGTTGTCCCATCCATTACAAAAAATGGGGTGCTGAAGGCTTGTGTTATTATGGAAATGTCTATGTCTTCCTACGTCTGTTAACTCTCTCTCTCTTTTTTTTTTTTTTTTCCTTAGAGGAGAGAGAGGGAGAAACACTGAGAAAGAAAGTGAGAAACATGGAAATACTGAGAGGGAATGTGAGAAATCATGCTCCAGGGGGAATGAACACACTGCAATCCCTTCTCTGGTCTCTTCCTGTGATCTTGGGCACACACGCACATATGCCTGGCATGAGTTTCAAGCCACTGGGTCTGAGACTTGAACTGCAGTTGGCCATGTGGAAGTCCAGTGACCTAACCACTATGTCATCTGCTGGCTCTCTGCTAACTTTTTACTTCATTTATTTTGGGGCTCTATTGTTAAATTCATATATTTTTACATGATTATAATTGTCCTCTTTTCTGATGTTTTATTTTAGTGTAGCCACTTTACCATTCTTTTTGTTAGTAGTTGCATGCTGTATCATTTTCTTCCTTCTTTCCCTTCTTTCTTCTTTTAGTTTTGCTATTGAGTGCAAGTGCATGCTGGAGAGAGGTGGAGAGGGACAGATAGAGAGAGAGAGGGAAAGTGAGAAATCACCCCATTATGGGGGGTTGTTTACACCACAGTCTCTTCTTTATTCTTCTCTCAGAATTTTGGGCATGAACACACATGCATCTGGCATGTTATTCATGCCGCTAGATCTGGAACTTCAATCACTCAGTTAACCACGTGGGATTCAGCTGCCTTAACCTCTGTGCTGCCTGCTGGGTTGGTATGTCATTTTCTAATCTTCTACTCTTAAATCACTTGTGTTCTTGAATCTAAAGTGTGTCTTTTGTAGAGGTGGAAGATTTTTTTTCTATCAAATATACAGAAAATATTCTCCAGTCTAAACCATATGTTAGACCATAAAAATTGCCTCAGTAATTTTTATTTTATTTTATTTTATTTTAACTTTTTTTTTTGGGGGGGGGAGATTTTCACTATAGGGCGCGTGCGCTCGCCAGACAGACAGAGAAAGACATAGAGACAGAAAGCGAGAAATCACCCCCCAGGGGGGATGGTCACGCCGCAATCCCTTCTCCTCCATTCTCCTCTCGTGATCTTGGGCACGCATGCACAGGCGCCCGGAGTGAGATTTAAGCCACCGGGTCCGAGATGCGAACCATGGTCGATTAAGTGGGAGTCCAGCGACATAGCCATTACACTAACTGCTGGTTCCCTTATTTTAACTTTTTAAGAGGGATTTTTTGCTAGAGTGTGTGCACTCTTCAGAGAGATAGAGAGAAACAGAAAGAAGGTATCATGCCTAAGAAGGGATGACCACACCGCAGTTCCCTCTCCTCCATTCTCCTCTCAGGATTTTGGGCAGGCACTCACACACATCTGAAGTGAGTTTTAAGTGACTGGGTCTGGGACTCAAAATGTGGTCAACCATGTGGGAATCCAGTGACATAACCTTATGCCATCTGCTGGTCCTGCCTCAGTAAATTTTACGTAATTATATTTGTATAAGAGTATGTTTTCTGACCATAGTAGAATTAAATTAGAAATTAATAAAATAAGGAAAATATAGAAATTCACAAATAGAAGGAAGTAACACACATTTTAATAACCAAGTCAGAAGGGGCCAGCAGTTAGCATAATGGCTATATTCTTGAACTCCCACGTAGTTGACCATGGTTCGCGTCCTGGACCCGGTGGCTTAAAATTCACGCCAGGCGTGTGTGTGTGTGTCCAAGATCCCGAGAGGAGAACGGAGGAGAAGGGATTGATAGCAGCGTGGCCTTCCCCCCGGGGGGTGATTTCTTGCTTTCTATCTCTCTGTCTCTCTGGTGAGCACATGTGCCCTATAGCAAAAACCTCAAAAAAAAAAAGTCACAGAAGAAATCACAAAAGATATTTTAAAACAATTTTAACTATATGAAAAAAATTGCAGCATACCCTAATTAATGGAATATAGTTATAGCAGCACTTAGAGAAAGCAATTTTTTTTTTTTTAGTTACCAGAAGGCATGCATGCCTGTCAGAGAGAGGTAGAGAGAGAGAAAAAGAAAATGAGAAAAATCTCCCCATGGGGATGGTCACATTGCCATCCCTTCTGTTTTTCTATCCAGCTGGGATTTGGGGCATGTGTGCACACATGGCCAACATGTTTTTGAAGCCACCAGAACTTGGACTTGATCGGCAGCTTATCATGTGGGATCTGGTTCCCTTAAACACTAGGTTACAGGCCTGCCACACAGAAAATTTTACTGAAGTGTATATAATTTAAAAAAAAATACTCAAATTGGGACCAGCAGTTAGTGTAATGGCTATGTTGCTGGACTCCCACGTAGTCGACCACGGTTCGAGTCCCGGACCCGGTGGCTTAAACTCACGCCAGGCACTCAAGGAGAATGGAGGAGAAGGGATCATGGCATGGCCATCCCCCCTGGGGGTGATTTCTCACTTTCTGTCTCTCTGTCTGTCTCTGTCTGTCTGGCGAGCGCATGCGCCCTATAGCAGAAACCTCTCCAAAAAAAAAAATACTCAAATTAATAATCTATCATTTCACTATAAGAATAGAAAAAAAAGGTACAAAGAAAGACATAATAAGAATTAAAGAAGAATATAAAGCAGAAATATAGAAATAAAATAGAAAAAAAACCCTCAAAATCTAAAGTTAATTCTTTGAAAGGGTCAACAAAATTGAGCCTTTAGTTAGGCTAAGAAAGAGGACAGGAGAGAGGTAAATTACTGATAATAGAAATAAAAGCAGAGGGTACCACTACTGGTTTTAGAGAAGTAAAGAGATAAGGTAAAATGTAAAATAATTATATGAGGACAACTGCATGCAATGAACTAGATAATCTAGAGGAAATCTAAATTTAAGAAAGACACAAACTACCAAGACAGAAGAAGAAAATATAAAAATTTGGTTTACACCTATAACAAAGAAAGGAATTTAATTTGTAGTTTGCATACTTCTGTCTACAAAAAGTCCATCCTTCTGTCCTGGGTTCATGTCCCAAGACCTCCTTGAGCACTCAGGGCATGTGTCAATCCTTGCGATCTGAGCCAAATGAGACTGGGGAAGGACTGAGGTGTGAAGACTTAAGCGATGTCTGTCTCTTTATTACTCTGTCACTTTCTCTGTCTTTCATTGATAATAAATACCTAAACTTAAAAAATGTTGTATTTTATAAATCTGCAATTGCCTGGCCAGCCAGTAGCCTGGTTGTTAAGGTGGCTCGATCCCACATGGTTGACAGCATTGTTCAAGTCCCAGATCCAGTGGCATGCTCTGTGTGTGTGTGTGTATGCATAAAATCCTGAGAGGAAAATGAAGGAGAAGGGATTGCCTTGTAGCTTCCCTCCTCACCCCCAGGGATGATTTCTCACTTTCCCACTCTCTTTCTGTCTGTGTCTCTACTGTGAGTGTGCACATGTCCTATTGCAAAAACAGACAAACGAACAAAAAGTAATCCCAGGGCTGGCCCCACAGCGCAAGAGTTAGGGGAGCCAGATCCCACATGGCCCATTGTGATTTGAATCCTAGCCTTGGTGCCTTGAAAAGCATACCAAACTCATATGTGCACATGCCTACAATCCTGGAAGGACATGGGAATGAAAGACAAAGATTGTGGCATGATCACATCCCTTTTGATGGTACTTTCTTTTTCACTCATTCTTTCTCTCTCCCTCTCTTTCACATATATACTCTCAGGCAACAACACTAACAACAAAATTTTAAAAATAAAGCAGTCCCATAATAACAGCATAAAAATGTTAAAATATTTTAGAATAAATTCAGTAAAAGAAGTGCAAACTTTATACTTTGAAACTACAAAGCAATATTGAAAGAAATTAAAGAGGACCTAAATCAAGAGAAAGGTATATAGTGCTCATGAGTTAGAAGAGTTGTGCCGGGGTCCAGCCTCGGCGTGGGTGGGTTATCTCGACGGAGGCGGCACTGGAAAGAAAGGAAGACTAAGGCCTCGTTGCTTTCCATGCACGTCCTCAGCCGGACACTCCCAGAGATCGCTCTCTGAGGAGTGACAACTGCTAGGAATCATCGTGCCTTTTTATTGAAAATGTGATACATGCCAGTAAATGGGTGAGGGGCAATAAAAGATTTACTCTAAGGAACAGGGTATACAAAGCATGGAAGCAATAATTATAAAACAAGCTGTTTGTCTTGTCAGATCAGGTAAAGTCAATCACAGTTCTCAGGATGAGGAAGTCCATTTGTCTGCTGTATCTTCTTCTTAGATCTTGATTACTGGGAAGGGTCTTTTGAAGAGGGGGCTTGCAGGATGTTTGATAACTTCAGTCCTGGGCCAGGGCGATAAGTTGCTGGTTACAACGACCTAGATGGAAATCTTGTCTTGCTAAGTAAAGACACAGTTAATATATGGACTATCTATACATTACAACAATAGAGGGTGAGTCTATGATCTTATATGGGAAAGGAAGATGATCTTGTAGCTCCAGAGACAACACAGGATGTTTTATTAGCAGTTTTTCATAGTCAACAGCACATAGATGAGAAACTCTTTGTAGTTGAAAGCTACCTGTTGCTTTAGATAAGAACTCCCAGCTAAAATGTTACCCGGGAGGAGTGGCAGGACCTGGAAGATGCTCAGAAGATTCTATACAAGGATGTGATGCTGGAGACC
>NW_006204841.1:2884141-2885170 GCF_000334495.1 Tupaia belangeri chinensis
GATGATTTTCAGCTGATGCGGCACAGCAGCCATTTTGTGATTACCGGGAATGGTGCTGAGAAAAGAAAATCTCAAGAATAGATATTAGTTTTTATGGATCTTAATAAAGAATGATACTTATACAGTTTTGTAGGGATCTATAACTTAATTTGAGGAATCTTAATATATTTATCTATTTCACTTGGAGAGGGCAGAGGTGTCCTGGGCTATCCATTTCAGTTGGAGAGGGCGGAGGTGTCCTGGGCCAGTTTTGGCCTAATCTTATTTTAGGTAAAGAAAGGATTAAGTTTACTTTAAATGTATTTTGAAGGGCCTTCCAAAGGTCAAGATTACTTCTGCCTAGAAAGAGCTTCAGCCCACCCTCTATTGTGACCATGGAGATAAAGCATTGTAATTAATAGTAAGTGATCAGAGCAAAGGGGAGCGGTCAGTCAGGGGACTTCCTGGAAGATTTTATTGTACACTCAGGATGTATAGGAGAGCTATGCAATTCTTTTATAGTAGTAAATTGGGGAGTCAGAGGGGGGTCTGCTTCCCAGTAAGGCTGCCAGTTTCTGGAGCAAATAGCAAACAGCCTTGCTGACATGCTAAGTGACCCAAGCTTTGTTCCAAGGTTGGGGGGTGCACAACAGTGGCCTTGCCAATGTGTTGATCTGACTGGAAGCGGAGCTCAAAGGTCGGGGGGCTCAGACAGATCCTGGGACCTCGCCGGGACGGACTCCTCCAGAGTTGATATTGTTAAGGTAGTAATATTTTCTAAATTGATTCATGTTTTATAAAATCTCATAATCCCAATTGGAATTCAAGCTCGCTTCTTTGTAAAAATTGACAAGTTAATTTCAAAATTTACATGCAACTAAAAATCAAACCAATTTTGGGGACCAGCAGATAGCATAATGGCTAGGTCTTTGGACTCATGTAGTTGACCACAGTTTGAGTCCCAGACCCAGTGGCTTAAACTCATGCCAGGCACGTGTGTGTGCGTGCCCAAGATCCAGAGAGGAGAATAGAGGAGAAGGGATTGTGGTG
>NW_006204841.1:2885187-2895540 GCF_000334495.1 Tupaia belangeri chinensis
TCTTGCTTTCTGTCTCTCTGTCTCTGTCTTTCTGGTGAGCACACGCACCCTGTAGCAAAAACCTCTCCAAAAAAAAAAAGAAAAAAAAACTTTAAAAAAAAATAAACCAATTTTGAAACATAAGTTGGAGGATTCACTCTTCACAAGTAAAAACTTATTGCAAAGCTGTAGTAATATGACAGTGTGTAACTGGTTAAAGAATTTACCTATAAATAAATGGGGCCTTCTAGTGACGTGGTAGTTGGGGTGACCGGATCCCAGTATTAAACCATATAGAGATATGAATTAATATGTGGTCAACTAATTTAAAATTTATTTTAATGATACACAATTATACATGTTTGTGGGAACAGGGTCAATCTTTTGATATATCTGTACTATATAAAGTGATAAAATTAGGATAACTAGCATATCTACCAGCCAGACATTTATTATTTCTTTGTGATTATAGCATTCAAAATCTTCTCTTCTAGCTATTTTGAAATATAAAGTGTATTAACTAGTCTCTCTACTATGCAAGAGATCATTGTAACTTATTTCTTCTAACTGAAAATTTGTACTTTGGACCAGCCTCTCTCCATTCCCCCTCCCCACAACCTTTCCCGCCTTCTCGTAATCACTATTCTACTCTCTACCTCTATGAGAGCCACAGTTTGGGATTCCACATATGAATGAGATCATGTGGTACTTGACTATGTCTAGCTTATTTCACTTAACATTATGTACTCCAAACTTAGCCATGATGCTACAGATGAAAGATTTTATTATTTTTGGATGAATAGTATTCAATTGTGTAAATATACCACGTTTTATTTATCCATTCATTCATTGATGAACACTTAGGTTGATTCCATATCTCAGCTATTGTGAATAATACTACAATAAACATGAGCATACAGATATTCCTTCAACATTCTGATTTCATTTGCTTTTAATATATATCCAGTACTAATGAACTAATTTTTGGCAAGGATACAAAGAACACTCAAAGAGAAAAGAACTGTCTTTTCAACAAAAGGTGCTGAGACAACTGGAGAGTCACATGCAAAAGAAATTTTACCTTTACCATGCATTTTATATAAACATTGACTCCAAATGAATAAAATATCTGCAAGATTGAAAACTATGGAAATACAAAAGATAACATATGGGTAAATCTTTATGTCCTTGGGTTTGGCAAATTGTCTTAGATATGACACCCAAAAGAGTGGAAGCAGAAGAAAAAAATAAATTGAACTTTATCAAAACTGAAGAATCTTAAGCTTCAAAGGTTACCATCAACAAAGTGGAAAGTGTTACTTTCATTGTGGGGTCTTGTCATGAATATTTAGGAGGAGAGGCCTGTCACTGTAGCAGGCTCTATTGTTTGCTTTCATGCACATTTGCTGCACCTGTGTACCTGTTGCTCAGTATGGGAACTCAAGTGCCCAGTTGGGGAAGTTTCACTCATGCCCTATGTAAACATTAAAGGTATAAACTTGCCTTCAAACTGTTTTGAAGGAACTGTTTTGCCCATATGAGGCTAGCACTGCCAGTGGTAGGTGAAATGTCACTGGAGCACCCGGGACAGCACCAGAGTATGCGTGTGTTTTTGCAAGAGAAGAAGAAAGTTACATTCTCAAGTTCCATTAGAGATAATGGCAATATAAGCAATAAAATTCAAATAACTGGAGCCAGCAGGTGGTGCGGTGGTTAAGGTACTCGACTCCCACATGGCTGCCTGTGGTCTGAGTCCTGGACTTGGGAGCTTATTTTCTTACTTTCTCTCTGTCTTTCTCTGTTTAGTGCATGTGCCTTATAGTAAGTAAAAATTATTTTTTTAAAAAGTAATAAATTAATTATTAAATATATTTTTTAAAAAGTCAATTAACCTGTACCTCTTCGGAGCCCCCTGAACACAATAGCGATGTGTCAGATGTCATTCTCATTGCTGTCTGGGGACTTCCTGCTCATATCTATCTGACTACCTATAACAGTGCTACAACTGTTTCTCCATATTTTGCTCTTTCTGGGGTGTTGGGTACCCATGCACACAGGCATGGCATTTCTCAAGCCAAGAAGTCCTGGACCAGAGTCATGCAGTTGACTATGTGGAGAATCTAGTACCTTAAGCACCACTCCACTGGCTGGCCCTAAGGCTGCTTTTATGTTAGAATGGAAAAAATGAGTTGTGGAGATAGAAAGCTTTCGAGGGAAGAATAGTCCACAAAAGAAAGACAGTGAAAAAAAAAAATAATAATAGGTAGGAACAGGAGATACTATCTTACAAGTAATGCATTCCATGATTTCAGGAGCTATTTATTTATTCTGTTCATTGAATAGGTGAAAATGAGCCTTGTTCTACAATCTAACTACAGAGGAGGTTTGCTGATCTCTCTTCTAAAATAACAAACGTTTATTTCTTCCTTACTCAGAATTCCTGTATGTCTGAATGACTCCCTGGGGCAGCCATGCTCCGTAGGATGGCTCAGTGTTGCAGCGCTAAATCAATATGCACTTCCCCATTTGTCAAGACAGGAGAAGGGCAGGAATGGACCGTTGCACTCTGCTGCTGTTCAGTGTTTCTGCCCGGGTGTTTCACTCATCCACTCCATGCATATTTCATTGGCCAAAGCAAATCATGTGCCAATGCCCAACTTCAAGGTTGCAGGGAAGGACAACTCTAATAAGTACTTTTTTGAAGCACTGATAGTTTGTTCATTTCTTTACCTGAAGAAATCATCTGAGTGCTTTCACATACTTGGTTTCAGAATGATTCAACTGTACATAGGCTATTTTGGTTTTCACTAGCTTCAGCATTGTCATGTTCTTATAATATTTTATGAGATTATCATCTCTGTGCTTTCTAGTCTAAGAATAGGTATAAAATCCTAATATTGTAGCTGATGATAGATAAGTTCTACATAAAGAAGAAAAAAATCCAGAATGTTTGTATATCTGTGCTCTACACGATCAGAGAAACTTCTCTAGTAACGAACTATAGAAATGATCCCTGAAAGTATAGTCTTCAGAATGTTTGTATATCTGTATATGGTCAGAATATATATATATATATATATATATATGCATATATATGAAATTTAGAGAATAAAAATCATTTCAAGGAAGAATTATTTACTATGAAAAATAATATATTGTTGAGAATTCTTTTTAATGGTGGGATTCCTTACCACATTTTAAAGTATTGCATTATCAATAATTTGAATTACAGTAATTTTAGTAGCTAGGTTATTATAGAGAAAATTATGTTTTCTCTAACACGGGAACTTAGCTTTCGTTTTTGTGTTTTAGAAATATGAACAAATTCCTTTTAAATGTATTCAAGTGAAAATGTACAATAGGAAAGAAATGGGAAGAATCGTTCAACTGCTATTCTGAAAGTTAGTGTTCTGTAAATGTAAAACCAGGCTCTGGGACCAAATAATTTATAGACCCTAAATTTATTTATTGTAGAGTAAATGTTAGCAGAGATGTGCTATGGGTATACTGAATTATTCAGGTTCGTCTGCACTTGCATTTCCTGTTATCAGTCACTGCCTCAACCCAATCAAACATACATCTTAAATAAGTGTCAAAATGATATTACTCTTTGAGCCTATTAGCTCTATTAAAAGACTTATGTTTCAATTCACGTTTGTTTTCCTAGGCTCAATGAAACTATGGAGAGTACCATATTTATTTGGAAATATATAATCAGTCAAATATAAGCAAACTGAAATTAGTACACTGGAAAGTAGTCAAGTTCCTACAAAATATGCCTGTGAAATCTCTCTCGTGGTAATCCATACCAATGCACAGACACATCTGTTACAAACCCTGTCGTACACTACTCTTACGTAGCTAAGATGGCCAATAATGATAGTATTGTTTTGATACGGTATAAGCAAAATAAGACTTATTCATGCCTATTCCATGAACAGAATAAACAAGAAGTAGCTCCTTAAGAAATTACTAAATGCATGACTTGTAACGTAACGCTATTTTTCCCCTCTTCCCTCTGTTCCTCTTGCTGATTCTTCTGTTTCTGTCCATAACAATTGTGGTGTCTCTATACTTTGCTTTTGTTTTTGCTTGCAAATTGTCCATTCACATTGTATCATGTATTATTACTCTTAGATGACTGTAAAGTTCTACATGTTTAGTTTTTTCTACATCCAGCATGATTGTAGAAACAACACTTTACCCTGCCCGAGGTTTCCTATTCACTCCTTCACTCATTCAATTAACTTTGGGACCAATTGTGTTTTGGCATCATGCTAGCGAACTGCTTTTAAATCCAAAAGGACTATCGAGCCATCATTTAGTGATTCCTGTTACAGGAATGTCCCCATCCATGAGGAGCATCTGTCTTAGGTAAATGGAGTAATAACTGTTCATTTTAGAGTTAGGAGACATCATCGTCACTATAAGGGAAGTTTACAGGGAGCGATGCTCTCACTGTTGCTGGGTAAATATTCTTGGGACTGGGGACTGCAACTTAGGTTCTCTCTCTCTCTCTCTCCCCTCTATCACTCTCTCTCTCACACATATACAAACAAACGTAATTATTTGGTTTAATAATGCTATCATATTGTGTAATGTTTAAGAGTTTAAGTTCTGGATTCAGATTTTTAGGGAGTTTATATCCCCGCTAAACTACTCATTAGTTGGGTGACATTGAGCATGTTTAAAACCTGTTAGGGGGGCTAGCAGGTGGCATGGTGGTTAAGAGTGTTGGACTCCCACATGGTTGATTGTGATTCGAGTCCTGGACCTAGTGGCTTGCTTTCTCACTTTCTCTCTCTCTCTCTTAGTCTGTCCCTCTCTGGTAAAATTAATAAAAATAAATAAATAAAGTTAAATAAAATAATTCTTTAAAAAGAGAAGAATAAATACACACCTTGATACCTGATGCCAGTAAACCATGGAAGCTAGAATAAGAATATCAAGATGGTACTTACCTTTCCAACTCACTGCAAGAGAAACTTTCAAATATTAGCCTCAAACAATTCCTGCAATTCCCATCACATGGGTAAGAGTATAATATAGACTTCAAAAAAGCAGTCTAGCCACAGGATCAACCAAAATTGTTGGTGCAAACTATTATTTTGGGGACATTTTTCTTATTAGAAAACTGCTGTAGTGAAGAATTCTTGTGTATCTCTCAACTCTGTCTACTCTTCTTTCAACAGTATAAAATTAACATTGTATTCAACGACAGAATAATTTTCTTAACCCAAGAAAGCATTTATCTCCCTCGTTTTTTTTTTTTTTTAAGAGGTTTTGTTTTTGCTACAGGGCCTGTGTACTCGCCAGAAAGACAGAGAGAGAGAGAGAAATAGAAAGTGAGAAATCACTCCCCAGGGGGAGTGATTTCCTCCTCCATTCTCTTCCCTCCTCCTCTGTTTCTCCTTTTGGGATTTTGGGCATGCACACACATTCCTGGTACATTTTTCAAGACAAGAAGTCAGGGACTCAAACCATGCGATCAACCATGGAAGATCCAACAACCTTAACCACCATGCCACCAACTGACCCAAATAAATAAATTTTACATTGTGTTCTCTGGTGAGGTCTTGAATGTAGGTAATTGAAATCTCTAAATGAGATCAAATCTGTACTTCAGAAGCTAGATAAGCTGGTGGTAAAGTTGACAGATTTAATAAAATATTAGCATCTTAAGAGACGACAAAATGCAATGGTTTAAGCAGTAGACTTGTGGGACCAGCAGATGGTGTTAACAGTTATATCACTAGACTTCCACATGGCCGACTGCAGTTCAAGTCCCAGACCCAGTGGCTTGAAACTCATGCTGAGCGCATGTGCATGTGTACCCACCCAAGATCCCAAGAAGAGAATGGAGAAGAGATTATGGCATGGTCATCTCTCCTGGGGGTGATTTCTCACTTTCTGTCTCTCTGTCTCTGTCTCTCCAGTAAGCACACACTTCCTATAGCAAAAAATATCTCTCTCCAAAAAAAATAAACAGTAGACTTGTACTATATCTTTGCAAATTTTCTGCAAATATAAAATTATTCCAAAAGTGAATTTTCTTTTTGCAATAAGAAAAAAGCAAGCTCTAGGGCTAAACCATCAGGACTGCAATCTTGACTCTCTGGTCAAATTAAAATAAATAAATGTAAATAAAATAATCCTTTAAAAACAAACAAACAAACACACACACAAAAAAACTGTTATATACAGCTATAACCTTCTCTGTGAAGTGGTAAGAATAACACTCACCTGACAGCGTGCTGTGAGAATGAAAGGGATAGTATGGTCTTTGCAGAATGATGGAATCGTAAGACTAGAAATCAAGCATATTATAGGTTAAAGATGCTTTATGGACTACCTCAAACTTAAACATATAAATGACGTTTATTGAAAAATATGTAACACATTTCAGTTCATTTATAAACATGTTTTCAGAAGACAACATGTTTTTGATGGGAGACTGTTTAGACATCTAGAATTCAGAAATTTCACAATTATCAAGCCACCACTTTTTCTCTTTAATGCCAAAGTAACAGTTGCTAACGTCTTCATTTTAAAAGCTTTAAGAGGTTACTATTTTCCAAAGGTTTTTCTCCTGTCACTTCAGAACTAATCAAAGGTGATCCAGTGTCTCCAATATCTGGGGACAATTAACTTCTTCCATTACAAGAGCAGGCTCTTTATGCCTCATTCAAATGACGGGCCAAATGGAGAAAAGACCATTCTTAAAAGAATCAGTTTATTGCGGAATACACAGACACATGGAAAGAACAGGCCAAGACATAGTCAAATGAGTAAATACCAAGTAAGTGAAAGGAGACAAAGAAAAAGGCAGTCACACCTTGATAATAACAGACCAATTTTCTCTCTCGGCCTTGGAGACCAGTTTCTTCAAGGTGACCCTAGGACAGTTCCAGAATATTTTCATGTTGTCATTGATGAGGTTCAAAGACTTTCCAACAGCACAGGGCCTCTGGCTACACCTACTATGACAAATGAATACCCTCAAAGAGTGGAGTCACAGTAAGGTGTGTTTCAGAAAACAACACAGAGGGACTTATGTTTATAGCCCCAAAGATGTGTTATCTCAGCTCTCAGATGCCAGGTGTCAAGAGAAGGGTCCCACAGCCCACCAGCATATTTGCATATTGACAAAGTGGCCATCAGCTTGTGTGGCTGAGTTACAGCAGGTATGACACTGCGAAATTCACACACTCAAAATGAAGTTTTTGTTAAAATAGTCAAACTAGAGTCGGTCCTGGCAAGGCATAATTATGTAAGCTTTTAGATTCAATGAGAATTATAACATTGCAAAATAAACATTATATCACCTCCCTAAAGAATTTTTGAAAATTCCCACGACAACATGGAGATTACTTCCATTTATCCCAATTCTCCTGTCCAATATTTGCTTTCACTATGTTTAGGTCACTTCTTGCCATAATGTCTTAAATTTCTGCGAGCCATTCCTACTCTGTCATACCTGCAACCCTTTCCAGTGTGGATACTACCTGATCTCTTCACTCTCAATGCAAGACTAAGGCCAAACTTTAATGAACTTTACTGAACACTTAAGTGGTTTTCGTTTGTTTGTTTTGTAGAGGTTTTGCCTTAGGGTGTGTGCACTCACTGGAATGAGAGAGAGACA
This sequence comes from Tupaia belangeri chinensis, assembly GCF_000334495.1. Lineage (NCBI taxonomy): Eukaryota > Metazoa > Chordata > Mammalia > Scandentia > Tupaiidae > Tupaia > Tupaia belangeri. Next base: position 2,892,809 of record NW_006204841.1, read on the forward strand.
GAGAAAGAGACAATGAGAAGGAAAGTGAGAAATCAACCTCCAGAGGAGATGGCCATGCCTCAATCCCTTCTCCTCCATTCTCCTCTTGGGATCTTGGGTGCTCATGAACATGCACTCAGTGTGTTTCCAGTCACCAGGTCTAGGACTTGAACCATAGTCAGCCATGTGCGAATCCAGTGATGTAACCACTATGCTATCTGCTGGCTTTGAACACTTAGGTTTTAATGAAGGAAAAATGAGACTGTTTTTGCTCAGTGGATCTTTAGGTCATGCCCCACAAAACAGGAGCCCTCTACTGGCCAATCCCTTTTATAGATTCCAGGTTTTAAGTGTCATGGTTTAAGGGTCAACCAATTCCCCCTCAAACAAAGTGTCTTTGCCTATATTCCCACCTCAGAGTCCACATTACATGTGGACTGGTCTTAGAGAGTAAGAGCAGGCTTTTCTCTACTCTGATTCAAAAGGAAATTTTTGGACTAACTCTCTATGGTTGGCAAGAAAAGTATCCAGTGTGAGAAATGAATATGCGGGGGAATGATATCTTTAATATCTTCTCCAACAGCAATAAATTTATAATTGTTTCACATTTCCCATTCAGCTGAATTTCTCAAAGTATTTTAAAGGCAGATTTTTATCCCTACCACCAGAGATGAAAACTGCTAGTAACTTTTAAATCAAATTCATTTTTGTCTTATAAGCTAAAAGACTAAGCTTTACTGGGTACCCCAATATTTTCCTTTATGAGGGAGAGAGGAAAAGGGAGAGAGAGAGAGAGAGAGAGTATTTTTGACAGAGTTTTAACTTGTAGCAGTCCTCCTACCCCAGCTTCCTAATTAGCCCTGATTACAGGTAAACACAACCACACCCTCATGCTTGGGTTGGTTCAGAAACTGAAACAGGGCCTTCCATGTAGTTCTCAGTCGCCCATACTGTGGCTCTATTTGTATGCCTTCATGGCTGTGCATTACAAATTTTTAATTTAAGTTTAACATATAGTCTTTATTTTTGACTTCTTCTTAATGGAACTCCATCTGTAAATCATGACCACAATTTAAATTTCATTTTCTTTCCAATTCTTCTTTTTCAAGAAATTAAACTTTCATGTGTCTTTCTGATACAGCATCCTAGATTTCCATCTCTCCCGTCCTTTCTCTTCTATCAAATCTATTTATTGTTTGTGTCATGACTTCAATCTTTCTAGTCTCCTAGCTAATCATTTCATTTCTTTACTACAGATTGCCTCCTTCACTCCTCGAATCCAGTACCTGTCTTCACCACTCAAATGAAAATATTCTCTGAAATATCTGCATTTCCTTTGTAACAATTTTCTCGCAACTTGGGAGTCTCATGCCTCCCCCTGTATTGCTGAATTCAGTTATTCTGATTATTTCTTCTTGAGCACGTCTTGTGAACTCTAGAAATTATACTCAGTTTAATTGTCTCCCTTCTCTTTAACAGTTTTTTTCTTTGATCTTTTCTTTTGTTATCACCATTTCCCCCTTTTCCCTCTTTTCTGCAGCGCTAACATACCTCTCCATTTAGATACCAACTTCAGCTACATACTGAGCTTCAATATCTGTGTTCAGTTTTGCATTTTCAGCTAATTACGTATTCTACTAAATTTACGCTGCCAATGACTTCAGGAGTATATTAAGATTGTCCCACACAAGCTTCAGAACATAATCATGAAGCTCCCTTATGCTAAGCTATGATATCCCTTCCCTAGTCTTCCATGTCCTCTATCATATAGATAAGATTCCAGAGTCAGCTTGCTTGAATCTGTCCACTGTCACTCAGGAGATCATAGAGGTCAAGAGATAAAGAATATGGTACCAGATTGTGTGAGGTCAGAGCATAGATCATCCCCCAGCTCATTGTAAAGAAGAAGCTGATGATGATTTGCAATTCAGTCTAAAGACTCCTCCAGTCACCTTCACTCTCCCATATTTTCATGCCTATAGTTCATTTCTTTAACTTAAACTTTCAACCCAAACTTATAGCTCTCCTCCTTGTCTTAGACCCCTTTATTACACCAGGGGGTTTCTGGGACTATTTCTCTTTCTCTTTCAGGATCTCTCAGTCTCCATCTCTCTCTCTGAGTGTATATACACACACCTACACACACACACACATTCATACACACATTATACATATGCATATGTAGTTCTTTTTAATCTAACTCTTCTAAATCATCCATATGTTTGCTGACTATTCCTTTTGCCTTTGGAACATAATGTAATTTGAGGTATTTCAAGAAAATTCTACCTCAAGGTAGCTCTCTGAGGATATGCTGGATGGCCTATCTTCTTCTAGCTTATACCTCAGTATCAGAAAGTAGAAGACAGTGTCTTTGTTTTCCTTTCATTCTGCTGCTAGACATTTCATGTATATACCAAGAGGAGGATGGTTTCTTGCTATAGGCAGGGGCTTTCACTAATGTAATAATTCTGATCTTTCTTTCTTTTTCGATTTAATTGCCAGAGGACATGTGTGCTTACTAGAAAGAAAAAGGGGGAAAGGAGACAAGAAAGAAATCACCCCTTGCTCCTGACTTGGGGGTTAGTCATGCCACAATCCCTTCTCCATCTCTCCTTCCTGTCAGGATTTAGGGGATGCACACACATGGGCCTACTGTGTTTTAAATCCTGAGACTGGGATTCGAACCACAGCTGGTCATGTAGGATCTGGCTCCCTTAAGCACTAGTTTATTACTAGCCTCAGTCATGATCTTT
>NW_006204841.1:2895571-2907802 GCF_000334495.1 Tupaia belangeri chinensis
CTACCATCCCACCTAATGTTCCCCAGGAGGAGGAAATATGAGAAATCTTGGAATTGGCAGTAGAACTAGGTCCTTCCCTCTTCTTAATCTAGACAGCCAGGGTACATGCAGAAAGCATGTATTCTGGCCTTCACTCCATTCCACTTACTTAACTTGAGAGAATCTTCAGTTGGAGAAGCCAGAGGCATTTCAGTGTTTCCTCAGAGGAGTGGGTCAATCTAGTTCCAAAGTTAATTTTTGGATGCCCATTGCTATTGTACTTGACCACATTCTCTAGTCTCTTGATTTTTGTCACTAACTAGCTTGTGAGCCTTCATTGCTTCATCATTCCATGGAGAAAATAATGACTCTTTACCCGTAGTCTTGCAAAAATAAAATGCTTTAGTGAAATTTAAAACACTGTGTGACTAGCTTGGCTCACAGTGATTGCCAGCTGATATTAAAAACCAGTGTGATCCTTCGCTCTTCACATGCCATGGTCTCCTTCCTTCTCTCTTAGGTAGTTCAGTTAGAGAAGAGGGGTGATGTTTACTTGGCGTTTCTCAAACTCTAAAAGAGATTATATTCCTTCACCCTATTTTTAAATCAATGAAACAAACCTAAACCCTGTCCCTTTGGGGCTCAAACTTTTTGGCTATCCCATCTCAATTCCTTCTTGTCACTGCCAGCTGGCTACCCAGACACCCTGTGGTTTCTTTTTCTCTTTTTTTTTTTTTAGAGAGGTTTTCGCTATAGGGCACGTGCGCTTGCCAGACAGACAGAGAGAGACATAGAGACAGAAAGTGAGAAATCACCCCCCAGGGGGGATGGTCACGCCGCAATCCCTTCTCCTCCATTCTCCTCTCGGGATCTTGGGCACACATGCACACGCACCCGGTGTGAGTTTTAAGCCACCGGGTCTGGGACGCAAACCGTGGTCAACTACGTGGGAGTCCAGCGACATAGCCATTACGCTAACTGCTGGTTCCCGACACTCTGTGGCTTCTAATGACCAGTGCTGTCTTGGTGGTATCATCAGTGGCATCACAGGATCTTATTTTCCAGGCTTTTACATTTGCAGAAATGTACAGTATTCCTGATCATTTTCTAAAATGCTATCACATTATTGGTTGTTTTTATGATTTTGTTTACTTAATACTTGGTAAGGTGAGTTCTCCAGCTTAGAAAATTTGCTTTATTTACTTACAATTAATGTTAGTGGTTGTATCTATGGGGTCATCTGAAAAGTCACGATGCAGTTTTGCATCGAAAAATACGTTGTGACTTTTCTGACAAACCAGTAGTAAGATAACTATATATTCATCATTCTCTTTTCTTGGACTGCCTCATTCACTTCTGTGCCAATTCTCAAAACTCACTTCTAAAAGAAAGTCTTCTCCAGTTAAAGCCACCCACTTGAATTTCTTCTTTATCCAAAGATTTTTTTTTCCTACAGTTTTATCCTATGCACCATTTTAATTTGCAATTTTTTTGAGAGGTTTTTTGCTATAGGGCGTGTGTGCTTGCCAGAAAGACAGAGAGAGACAGAGAGATAGAAAGCAATAAATCCCCCCCTGGGAGGGATAGCCATGCCACAACCCCTTCTCCTCCATTCTTCTTTCAAGAGCTTGGGCACGCATGTACATGCACTCAGCATGAGTTTAAGCTACCGGGTCCAGGACTCAAACTGTGGTTGACTACATGGGAGTTCAGTGATGTAACCATTACCCTCATGGCTGGTCTCCTTAATTTGCAATTTTAATGCATTAATTTGCAGTTGCTTTTAAGTTTTATCAGGAACGTGTTCTGAAAAACCAAACAAATGATATTATGAAAGAAAGGAAATGTTTTCCTTGTTCTACTTACTTCTTCCAAAAAACCTACTTCCTCTCTTAAAATAGTGAGTTTTCAATCAATACTATCTCCTGTCATGCATGTATGCCTGATAAAATCTTATTTCTCTTTGAATTACTGACAAAAAATCTTTCAGTCACATGTTATGAAGATTGATTTTAACCTATATATCTTCCACCCCTTACTGGATGACATGTCTATGTCATCATGAATTCAGTCATCGAGAATTCTAGAACACACATGCACATGCACATACACACGAAGTTTACACTTATATGGTTTTAAAATAATAGTCCCAAGTTGACTTACATCATTCTAACTGTGCTATTGAATTGAGGAGGTAGCACGGAATTTTTCTAGTCATTTCTACCCCCATCCCCATGGCTACAATCTACAACCTAGAGGTTTCTCTCATTGACTTAAGAACCAAGCCCTGCTAGCAAGTAATAAAATCAAAGTAACAATAAACTTGAGCACTTCCTATCTGTGATAGTAGAGCTGACATAGCTCTGTTAGAATAATTCTCTTAGTTATTGGTGAGACAGTTTCCTTCGGATGTACCCTCTAGGAGTCATGTTCTAAATGTCATAGCTTGCTGTGTCTGTCTGTCAAATTTCAAGAGTTCTAGTTGACCTAATGATTACAGATAATTACATCTGAACATTTCTTTTTGGTTTGTAGTGGTTTATTGCTATCTCCTTGCTATGCTATTTTTTCCAGTTCATTAAGAGGGAAAAAAAAATGCTAGTTTCTGCCCACCTGAAATCCATTCATATCTTACCTAGTCTATCATCTGTCCCATCATTGAGCAAATAAAGGAGATTCCGAGTTTAAAAATAGAATCACAGAAATATTGTATTGTTTACATTCACCTCTTTAACCTCTTTAATAATTGGTATCTCCTCTTAACATGTCGTATTTATCAGGCACGATATTTATCAGTCTCCAAGTTCCCCAGGCAGGAACTAGAATTCTACCATACTCAAATGCTTTTAGATTTTATAAACTAATAACCCACGTGCGTTCATAGTCTCAGACTTTGTTCCATGTATCCTTCTGGACCATATGCCTTCTGCTCTCTGCATTCTTTCATACTGCATCTGTGTACCACAAGGCCAGACAATTCACACTAGTCAGGGTGATGCCACAGGCTAGGCATTTGAGTTGCACAGGGTCCCAGCAATCTACTTCCTAGAATCAGGTGTGTGTTTTGGGAAGAAAATAATGAATGAGTTTCCACTCTGTTTTACACTCCTAGATAGGTACCCTGTTTTTCCCACTGAAAATTCCATATTTCAGTTAAAATTAACTCAAAACTCAAAACTGACCACTTCCTCCTCTGTTCAATTACCTATAATTGCTTACCTTTGATCTTTGAAGAAAATCTGAATTTTTGTCTAACTTATGATGACTTACTTTTAGCTTATATAGAAATTTAGCAGACTTCTAAAAGACAAAAATGGCACTCTGAGAAGTGTTGCCCTCTTCTCTACTGCCTCTATGCATTCCCATACATTTCTCCCTTATAGGTAACACTAATTTAATTGGTTTCTGATTTATATTTTGTTTTATTTGTGTGTGTGTGTGTGTGTGTGTGTGTGTGTGTGTGAGTAAACGGATTCATATGTGTTTTATTTCTCTTCTTGCTTATATAAACTGTATCAAACAGCAGGTAAACTTTGAACTTCACTTTTTTTCACTTACTGTTTTCAGGAAATGGATATTTACTATTTAAATGGAATTTGTCTAAATTTTTATTCCTAAGTATTTCATGAACAAAGATCCTAACTGAAGAACATCAGTGGCTGAATACAGGTACTCCTCATTAACTGACCAAGTTCTGTTCACTAAGTCATTGAGTGAATTGGTTGATAAGCAAGTACCTTAAAGTCAGATATCCTGTGGTATGTCAAGGTGTCATAGTGTATATATTTTTCAATAGATGTCATGTGATACCACACTAGAATAAGGTAGTTCTATTCATACAGAAAGTATACATTAGATAAGTGCCAAAAAGTGACAAGACACACCAGAGCACAATGTAAATCCAGAATAATCATTTTTATTTATTCTAAATGTGACTATGGGTGCACAACAAAGTACAATTTTATAAACAAAATATATAGTCTCACATGATTGTGAATGATTTGTGTAGTGAATACTGACTGACTCTGCGATCACTACAAAGACTAAGAAAGGGGATTCCCAAGACTCATATAGACTAAAAAAAGGGGATTCCTTTCACTGGCAAAGTAGGAAAGTCCCAGTGGTCATTAAACAGATTGGTTGCTACATGAAGAGAGGATGTAATAAATTTCGTTTTCTCTAATGGCTGACACTGGTGGTGGTGGTGGTGGTGCTGTAGAAAGGGTTTGCCATGTATTGTCCTTTTTTATTTCTTTTTTTTGTTTGTTTCATTTTTATTTTTAATTGACACATAGTACTTAATTTTACACATTTATGGGGTATAATGTTAGGTTTCAAAATATATATTCTATGTGAAATGATCAAATCATGGTAGTTAGCATATCTATCAGCTCACATGTTAATGAATTAGAGTAAATACCTTAATGAATAATTGAAATAAATCATAGAAGCTCATAAAAATAATTTTACTTTAATCTTTTTTTTTTTTTTTGAGAGGTTTTTGCAATAGGGCGCGTGCGCTCGCCAGACAGACAGAGAGAGACATAGAGACAGAAAGCGAGAAATCCCCCCCCCGGGGGGGATGGTCACGCTGCAATCCCCTCTCCTCCATTCTCCTCTCAGGATCTTGGGCACACACGCACACGCGCCTGGCGTGAGTTTCAAGCCACCAGGTCCGGGACATGAACCACGGTCGACTACATGGGAGTCCAGCGACATAGCCATTATGCTAACTGCTGGTTCCCTTAATCTTTATTTTTATATTACTGGTATGTACTATCTTTATAGAGGATTAATCTACTCTTTCTGACATGGTGATTAAATACATGCACAACTTTTTTCCATACATAGCTATTGATGAATTTTAATGTTTACTAATACAAGTTATACTAGTTAAAATAGGCTATTGATTGATTTTCTAATTTCTGGGATACCAGTAGCAAACTAGTAACTTTGAAAGCACAGAACTACTTTTCAGCTTAGGAGAGCACATTTCTTCTTTTCCTCACCTCGATTTTTAAATTCAACTCGCTGGAAAAAGAGAAGAGTCGAAAAGTTAGTACTTTTTTTATGTTGGTAATGTATCTCTGGTTCAGAAGAACCAGCATTTATACATTACAGTAATAAGAACAATTATTCAGTCTCTTTTAAAAAAGGTAAGAACATGGAAATTGTATTGGCTGTGATAACACCATAATTCTTTGGTCAGAATACAGTAGCTACACTGCCATTATTTATATCAATAGACTCATTAAGGAGCTAAAGATTTTTCTACTTGAGTTATTGTGCTCCTCTGAATAGTCAATGAAGCCTTTGGCAATTCCCCTGATTCTAACAATCTGCCTTTGTTTCTATAGAGGCGCACTAGACAAATTATCCTAGAGAGATCATAGATACTTAAAGAGAGGCCTCCATATTCTTTCGAATACAGCTATTATTAGATTAGATATTCCATTTACTGTGGAATATTATATAATATGGTTGGCAAACAGGATTTTAAAATGAAAGAGGCCCAGGTTCAAATCCAATTCCACTTTACATTCGCCGAACTATGTGTGTTCAGACATTAAAAAGTCATTAAGTCTCTAATTTCTTAGTTTATGTAGAAGTATGATAAAGAAAATAATAACAATATCATAAGGGCATTATGGGAACTGGCAAAATCATCACTATCAAATTACTCTTGCACTAATTGACACCTCACTGGGACTCTGGAAGAAAGCTATTGATAGTCTTTAGATTTCTTTGAAACCAGGGTGGAAATGTAGGAGACTCATTAGAGGCAATATCATTTAAAATTGCTGAAACTTTACACCATATTGCTCCTTGAAAAGTGTTTTGTATAGGTAGAATTTAAAAGGACTCTTATAATTAGTTTCTAATTGTGGCTCCTTTTAAGTACTTTAATTAACTATACAGTAGGAACAACTTTTGCTGGTTGGGCAAATTCAAGTATTAACTTGCAGGTGCTTTCTCATGCTACTCAGGACACTGGAATTCAGAGGAAGCAAGCAATCAGTACTAAGAGATATACATGGGAGCAGCCTCACGTTGACTATTGCATTGATATGTGTCTGCTACTGTCTTAAGCATCTTAAAATATATTAATCATTTAATTTTTTGTTTTTGTGTTCAAAGGTACATGCACTCACCAGAAAGAGAGAGAAAGCCCAATTTCCTCAATTTTCCCATCCTGTCATGATTTTTGTGCCCAAAATGTTTTGTAAGCCACAGGGGCTAGGATTTGAACTATGGTAGGCCATATAGGATCCAGCTTTCTCTGCACAGTGCTTAACCACTGTGGTTATGTGGCTGGCCCAATTATTTAATTTTTACAGTACCTTTCCAAGGTAGTACAGTAGACAATATTGGTGGCCTGACCAGCTATTTTTTACCTGGTTATGCCTTCATAACCTAGCTGCCAGGAGTGTTGTATGTTAACTGCTCATAGATGCCCTTATCTCTGGAGAACCCTCCTCTCTCACTGAAGATATCCTATTGGATATATTAGCAAGATAGAAAAAACTGGCTCTTTTCCCTCAAGGTGGGACCTATTCAATGTTTTCCCTGTAGATTCAGATTGAATTATGCTACAGTGACAATAACTACCTTCCTAGATGGCTCTCCAGTGAATCTATGTCACTCAGTGGTTCCCTTCTATATTGAGTCAGGAATCTTCCTGTATGATAGACTACAACAAAAGTGACACTTTATGACTTTAAGTTTAGGTTAGAAGGAACTTTGAAGCTTCTACATTGTTTCTTTGAATATTCATTCTGGAGAAGGCTAGCCACCATGTTAAAGTCTGATTATTCCAGAGGCCATGTTGTTAGGGAGAATACATGAGAATACAGCAGAGGCTGATCAGTCCACTGCTCTTTGAGCCACTCCAGCCCAAGTGTCAGACACACGTGTGAAGAAATCATCTTGGGCATTCCACCCCAGTCAATGCCACGCAAGGAAAACATGAGTATAAGCTTACATGTGCAGGAATGATGTCTCAGCTATGTCTAATTGTTCGAGCCACCTCCCTGCACACAGTAGAGTGGAGACAAACTTTGTCATACTCTGCCAGAATTCCTGATCCTCCTAGAACCATGAGATAGAAAAACATTTGTTGTTTTGCCTTACTAATCTTTGGGGTAATATGTGTCAACAGACAGTGATACCACACACTTGCTTCACTCCCTTCTTCTGCAGCTCTATCCTGCTTCCCACCCACCCCCCTCTTCAGTGCATTTCTGCCATACAATGCCATTTGCACAAGAATCTCATTTCAGCTCTTCTTTAGAGGACTATACCTAAATATGATAGGTTTTAATTGTGTTCATATTTTAGGGGTGCTCCAACTGAGTTACAAGTAAAATCACTTACTTCAAGTTGCATACTTTGTACTTGCCAGAGCCTACCTTTGAGCCAAGCCCTAGAGTCTTCATTCTGGACTAGAATATTGTACTGTCCTTGCAAGAGTCCCTACTGCTTGCAGGAACAGTAAGGGCTGCTGAGTCAAACCTTCCAGTCAAACAAGCTGTAGAATATAAAAAGTAACCATTTACTCCCTTCCTGATTTTTTTTTTTTTAATTTCATTCAGAGGGTCCGTATCTTCGACTGAGAGACAGAATCCACTGTCTTGTTGCATGTAAGCCTTCTGCGCAATGGCAGGAGGACAGCACATGGCGCTGCCTGGCTGCCGGCCAAGTGCGGTGGTGTACTGTTTGCACCATGCCAATCCTTTTGTCACTTGTTAAAAATTCAGTGTTATCTCCTCTCCCAAACATTGCTACCATCTGCCTACACAAGACACTGACAATGAATATGTGGTAGTTGCAGCTGTGCTCCTGATACCAATTATTATCATATGGAATGGCCAAAGCAAAATCACTTCTAATTATATATTTTGTAAAACCCTCCTCTCTGGTTGTCCCCATCACTCCATCTCCCACAAGCACTTTGTTGAACGGATTGTTTTGAAAGTTTGTGATGGTCTTGGAAAGTATTGATCCTTTCTGCTTCATAAAGGAAAAGATATCATACAAATATTTCTATACATCTATTGACCAAGTTAAAATAGTTTTAGGGGCTAATTTTTTAAGATCACAATAGACTCTTATGGTGGACTGTGGAAGTATTCATTTGCTTTTGTCAAATGGAGCCTGGATAACTCGATAGTTCTACTGTAGCATTTTCCCAAATGTATACTTATAAATAAGTCAGTGCTTGCATTTATGGATCTTAAGCATCTTTTCAAAGTTCTTAGGAAATAATAAAAGTTCTTGGGGCCAGCAAGAGGTGTGGTGGTTGGGGTGCTGGACTCTCACATGACTGGGTACAGTCTGAATGCTGGACCTGGTATCTTGCTTTTTCACTTTCCCTCTCTATTTTTCTCTCTGGTGAGCATGCATGCCCTTTAGAAAATTTAAAAAAATAATAATAATGATAAATAAAATTACTTAAATAATTCTTAAAAAATAAATAATTCTTTAAAAAAAATACTTTGTTCTTAGGTAGTGTAGTTTGAACTGTTTGCTGGGTTCACTTCCATAAGAAGTTCCAGAAATGGAAAATATATTTAACCACTGAACTTCTATGAGCATTATTGATTTCCATCTCCCCATCACCTTAGCTGTAAGATAGTATTTGTCATTTTCTTATAGTAATAATTAAAAAAATATTTTCGTATATGTGCCTGTTGACAAAGATCTTCCATGTAAACTTCTTGGCAAATTTCTAAAGGAGAAACATTTTATGGTTGGTATAAAGTTGAGCATAATTAGTGGTTGGAGAGTTTTATGAATATAAAAATGAAGTCAAAGAAGATAGGATTCACTCTGGAAGGAAAACAAAGCTATAAATAATGGAATAAAAATCCCTCAGTATTCATCCTGGGGAAGTGGGGCAATGAGTTTCCTTTAGTGATAATTCTTAGTGTCAGAAACTTGAAAAAGACTGTCAGAGTCAGATCCTGCTTTGTGGTGGACAATGATCTTGAGTGCGTTTCACTCAGTTTCTGCCTCAGATGTGTTTCCTCATTAACATTTGACCCAACATCTCTCTGTCTCCATATCCCTTTTAGGCATACATCCTCTGAACTCCTTTAGTCTCTGATAAGTGGCCTTCTAGGTTTTCGCATAGTGGCATGTTCATTCCTGATAAATGGTTTCCTTTGTAGTAATTACCTATTACTTTTGTTCACAATTGTACCCCCAATATCTAAAATTATACATAAGGAACATAGTAAGTTTGTGGTAAACATTCATTTATTCCAACTTTTACTAAGCAGTTACCACATTCTAGGAGTTCTGGTGAGTACCAAAAATACACAGAAGCCAGTGTTTCTGACGTTATGAAGCTTCCATTGGGATGTAGGACATGTACAATAAAAACTACCTCTTTGGGATTATTAAAGTTAATATCTTTATTCTAATAACTTGATTCCACCAAGACTCTATGCATTGTGCCCCATCTTTAACATCTATTCTTCTATGTTTGTATTTGTATTCTTTTACTTCTTACTCAGCTTAAATTTTGTGGTCCATTATAGTAGTCACCCCTTTGGCTACCTTCACAACTCCTCTCCCTCTGTAACACTTGCTTGGCAAAACCACAATCATGTGTACATACAGCTCTCCACCTATTTCATTTTTTAAGTGCATTGTTATAAGAAAAAAAAAAAACACCGTCATCTTGCTGCTGACTGGACTTACTGTATTTATGAATGCAAATTTCAAGCTGCATTGGAATCTTGCTTTATTTACCTAATTGATTCACCTCCCATCATTTTATATCTCTTCAGCCCTTCTTTCCCACATTATCTTGATTTCCCTTTCTGCTATTTCAGTGTCACCAGTGCATATACATATGTGTGATCTCCAATATGCTTTTTTCTTTAAACTACTAGCTACTTCTTCAATCATAAGCTAGCTTTTATAGTGAAATTCCGCAATCTTTTTTTCCTGTTTTTCCATTCTCTCTTGATCCCACTATAACTAACCTTTCATCTGGTTTTGTCAGGATCACCAATTATCACCATGTTGCAAGATCAAGCTGACTCTTCTTTGCCTTCAAATTGCTCAGTTGGTCCATAGCTGTTGGCACTTTCTCATTGCTTCTAGAACTGTATACTTCCTTGCTTTTCTTATTTTTTCACAGCAAAATAGCAAAGATTCAATAGTTTGGGTGGACATTCTGAGCACAAAAGTAATCTGAAAGCACTAGCAACAGCATATCTAAAGAGCCAGTGCCAGTATAGAAGATAATAGACGATTATTTAAGAAAACTCAGGGTTAAGATAGCAATAGATAATTGAGCCCCCAAAATTAACCTCTCTATTATAACAATTATTAATGATAAATTATGTTAATTAGTTATAAATGTAAGTCTTACAGTCCATAGATTTATTATAAAACCGGAATCACCTTTTCAGTGTGGCCATGGCCATTCAGTGTCAGATGACTTTGCAAAAGCAAATGCTGGTTTGGAATATTTGTAAATGATTTTGATCTTTCTTGGTCAAGTTTCAAAATGGTCTGAATAAGATACATAAGATCTATTTTAAAAGACTACTCTAAAACACTGATTCTTACAATAATATTACAGCAGCCTCTACCATTCTCAGTTTTCTTTCATTATTAAAAGGACCCACATTTATGATGGGGAATGGGAAAAATAACATCAAGAGAAACTGGAGAATGCAAGTTGGTTTTGTGACCTTTGATTTGGAATTACTTAGAATTATTCCTCTAACTCATCAAGATGTGGGATCTTTCAATCATAAACCCAGAATTTAGGCATTACTATAAGTTCTCATTGGCAGTTTCCTTTTTTTTTTCTCTCCCTCATCTTTAAATCCATAGGTCAAGAAGACAGTTGGTATAATGGCTATGTCACTGGACTTCCATGCAGTCGACAGCAGTTTGAGTCCTGGACCCAGTGGCTTAAACTCACGCTGGGCGCGTATGTGTGCGTGCCCAAGATCCCGAGAGGAGAATGGAGGAGAAAAAATCATCCCCCTGGGGGTGATTTCTCGCTTTCCATCTCTCTGTCTTTCTGGAGAGCACATGCGCCCTATAGCAAAAATCTCTCTCAAAAAAAAAAAAAAAAAAAAGACTAATAATCTAAGACGAATGTATTTTAGTCTATTTTGCTAGGGGATACTATACTAGATAAGGACTGCTGGATTTCCAAAGGGTCTTCAAAAAGCTCGTGAAAATGGATATTAAGAAAAGACTACATGAATTCAAAAAACTGTGGGGACCCAAATAAACCCATACTATAATTCCATTCATCCATAATACATTTTTTATAAGTCCCCATGCATGGTCATAGTTAAAAAAGATTCTAGCGATAAAACTTGAATTCTGGAGCTTCTTAACTTAAACAGAATCTATATCACCTTAATTCAGAATGATCTAACCTTTGGTCAATTTATAATTTATATTTTTTACATTAAAAAGTGTAGGTTTCTAAAAATTATATTCTAACTTTTTGTTGAACTCAAATGATAACCACAGAAGAGTGATTTCTTAGAAAGCAAAAAGGAATATTACACCAGATGGAGTTAAATGAGCCAAGAAGACTTTATTCAAAAATATTGCAGTAGAGGAGAGAGATTAAACCCAACTCCGTTGACTGAAAAGTCAGGAGAGTTTTTAAAGGTTGACATGAGCTAGTTGGAAAGTCCTGGAAGACATTAAGATCAAATTTGGTTTAATCTGGCTTAACATTTGTGTTTGATAATTGGCACTGGTCAAAGTTAGGCTCTACCTCTCCAAAGAGAGTAGGAGAGAGGGGAGCTATTTTTCTTGATGTTTACATTTCTGGGAGAACATTTACCTCTCAAAGAGGCATAGAAAGAATTACAAATTCAAGTATTCTAATGTAAGTGCTCTTAGAAAAGGTCTCAGGGTCTGTAGTCAGAGGAGCTTGCTTATCTAACATGTAATCAAACAGAGGAAAATGCTAAGCTTCTCTTGGTCAACAGTTACAGAAATTACATCTTATTCACATACTGCTAAAACTGTCTCATATGATGTATGAACTTACAGTCTATGTGTTATTTAAAGCAGCATGCAGAGACTTCTGGGAAATCTGAATTAAGATTTATGAGCCCCTCAGAGTTCTATGTCATGGCTCTAGTCCTCACCTGCTAAGACCTCTCAAGTTGTTCTGAAGAAAACTCATTTTACAGCATGGAATCAAAGGATGCTGTGCTGAGGCACAAATGTTATTTGCCTCTTCTTCAGCCAGCAGGA
>NW_006204841.1:2907833-2955815 GCF_000334495.1 Tupaia belangeri chinensis
TGGAGAGGGTGTTGTAAGCAAGAAGGAGAGAGGTGATGTTGAAGGGAAAAGCAATTGCTTCTGACTGCTAATGTTTAATCTGTACCCTACAGAAATGAAAGCGGCCTTTTATCTTTGCGCAAAATAAGGTGATTTAGAAGGGGAACAAGATGACACTGCAGTAGTTGATGCTGCTTCCTTAGTAGTAAATTCAATTCAGCGCATGACTTATGCGAATTTCAAGACTGAGATAAACTTCACTAATGGAATGCTTTCTGGGGAATAGTTCACAATTTCTTTTAAGTCTCTTAAACTGTTGTTGCCTTGCCATTCTGGGTTACATTGTAGTGACAGTGTTTGATCTGTCACATTTAATGACTTGTCATCATTTCTACCATCTTCATAACATGCTTCAGGCTGAAGCCTGACTCAAAAGTTGAAGGGAAGTCATAAGACATTTTCCTCCCAAATCAGAGAACTTCATAATTCAATATAAGGCAAACACTAATACATGCAAGTGAAACACTAAAAATGTCTAGTACACTATTAGCTTGCTTGTTCATTTTATTTTTTAAAATATTAATTTAATATCTGTAGGTTTCTCCTGAATTTTAGTCAACTTGTTTGAATAATACAAGTATAACTAGTCTAGTATGTGTAGAATACTTTTATTTCTATGTCATGACACTACCACTCTGTACTCGTGATTTTAGTGCCTTTTTCCAATATGCTAAAATAAAATTTTATGAAGAAATAACATTTTATAACTTTGGAGAACAAAGTGGTCTTAAACAGTTTTATCAAAGTTTAATTGAGGTATAATAGACTACACATATCTTAAATGTACAGTTTAATTAGTTTTGACAAATGTATACAAATATGAAACTATTCCCACAATCAAGAAAATGAACATCATCCATCACCCCAAGTTACCATATTCGTGCTGTTCCTAGGGACACGATAATGCTGCGATCCCTTCCACTCCATTCTCCATCTTGTTGAGACTTGGGCACACATTTACATGTGACACTAGGGTCAGGTTTCACTCTGAGTGATCAGCCATGTGGCACCTGGTTCCGTTAACCACTAGACCATGGGGCTGGCTTTTCAATTATTCTCTTTAATACTTCTTAGAATGTGATGATACATTCATTTTGTGTATGTTCAAAAAAACCTGTTTCATTTTTCTTTTTCTTGAACATCAATCTTCCATTTTCAGTGGATATCGAATTCTAGGTGAAGTTTTTTTCTTTTGTTGCTCTGAAGGTACTTCTTGACTGTCTACTTACTCAAATTTTTCCAGCAATAAATCTGCTGTCATCCTTATCTTAGTTCTTCTCTACTGATCAGGTCTTGTATGCTGAATGAATTTAATATTTTATATTTACTGGTGGTTTTGTAATTTTCTTCATTTTTTTCTTGTGGATGAGGTTCAATGACCTCCATACACTTAGAATGTAAAGATATAATCAAATTTGGAAAATGTTTTTTTCTTATTTTCTTTCCTTAATGGACTCCTATTTTATATACATTAAAGTCCTTCAAGTTTCCCTATAATTAGCTTAGTCTCTGCGCTCACGTTTATGTATCTCTTTATTTCATGTGCTTTGTTGTGTATGCTTATTGCTCAGGCTTTAAATTCACTAACTTTTCTTCTGTGCTGTCTATATTTAATCTTTTATCTAACCTATGCATTTCTTATCTCACATATTATAGTTTTAAAATCTAGAAGTTCTACTTAGGTGCTTATATATATATATATATATATATATATATATTTCAGGGATTTATTCAACATTTGAGATTATGAAACATAGTTGTAACTTTTTTAACATTCTTTTTTCTAGTTTGATCATTTTTGTTATTCTTGTCTGGTTTTGGGATAATTGATTTTTTCCAACTATATATCACATTTGCCACCCCCCTTTGTTGGTACTGTACAGTAAATTTCCCTTGTATTCAACATATTGTAAAGTTTACCTTTTTGAGTGATATTTTTGAATTTTGTATTTTTCAGCATAATTCTAGTTCATAGTGAAGATACATAGAATGATTCAAGCATTCCAGATATTTTATTATGATTTATGAGATCTATTAAGATTAGAACAATGCTCAGTCTAGGACTGTGTATTCTCATGACCTTTGGAAAACCCTTTTTTGTACTCTATTCAATGTGCCACTAATTACAAAGTCAGGTTTTCCATTCCGGCTAGTGAAAACATACACTGTCCCCAGCCTTATGTGAGTAGTGAACAGTTTCTTTATGTTCTTTCCTCAACTTTGTTTAAGTTCCTTCTACAAAAGCAATGACCATTACTCAGTGAAATGAAATACTAGAGGGAAATTCTCTCTAGAATTCTCAAGTTTTCAAAAAATTCCCTACAATTTTCTCCTCTCTGGTACTGTGTCCTGCAGATACCCTTATTCTTGGCCTTTCCAACTTTTCTTCCTCTTCTTCTTCTTCTTTTCTTCTTCCTCTTCTTCAGCTTATTTATACCTTCCATAAGTGAGACAGGGAGAGAAGAGGGAGAAAGAAGAAGACAGTATCCCCAGTAGGGTCTTGATGCCATCACCTATCCTGAGCCTTTAGCCAGCCCTGAATCATAGGTAAGCCATGACTAGCATACGCAGGGAGGTCTCTGGACTTGAAATGAGAATCTTCCAACAGGGACTTGTATGATAGAGCATTGCATGCAACCATTGTGCCACTGTCTGCTCTCCATCTTCCAACCTTTCATTTATTTTATTCCAACTCTGGCAATCTCCCGGGCTCCATCTATTTCCCCCTTCTTGTGCATTAGCCAGAAACTTTGTTAAAGAAGTAAACTAGAACAGCCACAGGATCACCACGTTCATTTCATGGTATCAGTGATCACTGTCCTTTGTCTGTGTTTTTTTTTTTATTATTATTATTATTTGTTTTAAGAAGGAGAACAAAATCCAATCCAATATTTATCCTAGCTGGAAGCCAAAATATTAGTTTTTGAAGGTGATTTATCACATAACTTTATAAAATACCTTAGCCTGAATTTATTCCCTCAACTCTCCTAGATCCAAAAGATGTACTCGTATCTAATTTGGAATAAAATTACAGTTAAAGTAGAAGTAATTTTTACTCTCTGAGTGGTACTGCATTGTAAAGTAACATTCTAAATTGTGTTTCTGACACTTATTTTCAGTTAAACTGGGAGGTAGGGAAGGGAGCAACAATTGATTGCAACCAGGATGCTTTTCAATGAATTGAATTTGAGTTGGAGGTCCTTCTGTAGTCCCTCAATGGTCCCCTTTTGTCACTGTTAAACTCTAATAATTAAGTTCTGCAGCTGTCCTCTCCATGGGGGATGTATTTATCCTATCATCACCAACTTTTTCTAAAATGTAAACTGATAACTAAATTTCTAGCCGATCCCTTAAACCTAGTGTCCCAGAATGAAGAACAAATACTATCTTAACAATTTTTCACTAGAATTAGTTATGTGAAAGAATATTTTCTTGTTTGGAAAACTGTATTTATAGGAAACCTGTGGGTGGAGAATAAGAAAATGAAGGAATAGATTTGCAGGAAACAAGTAATGAAAAACAAATTGGCTCTATGAATAAATGAAGAATAATTTTAGGGCAGGTGAAAACAGATTAGAACAACAGAAGGAGCAATAAAAAGAAGTTGAAGTAGCATGGTAAGAGTTGGAAATCTGAATGGGTAGAGAAAAACTGGAACTTTTGAAACCTGGAATGAATAATGTGTCTTTATTGTTTGAATTTCTTTCCATAGTGTCAATTTGCTTGTCTCTCCAGGTCTTTAAAAAAATCCTAGCTGTACTCAGCCTTAGAAACTTTTTTTTTTTTTTTTTTTTAGAGCTTTTTGCTATTGGGCACATGCGCTCACCAGAAAGACAGAGAGACAGAGAGACAGAGAGATGGAAAGTGAGAAATCATTCCCTGGGGATGGGATTTAAACCATAACAATATACCAATCAATTCTTTCATTGAAATATTAAGTTTTGATAAGTTCGATAATTCTTTTCTTTCACTTTTTGGGAGGGGAGAGGTTTTTGCCGTAGGGTGCATGCACTCGCTGGAAAGACAGAGACAGACAGAAAGCGAGAAATCATCCCCCAGGGGAAATGGCCGCACCTCAATCTCTTCTCCACTCTCTTCTCCGGATCTTGCACACGCATGCACACATGTCTGGTGTGAGTTTAAGCCACCGGGTCCGGGACTCGAACTGCTGTTGACTACATAGGAGTCCAGCAACATAGCCATTATGCCAACTGCTGGACCCTTCTTTCACATTTTTTAATAGAAATTTTAATTTGCAGGGAACAAGATTTTATGACTGTGTCCACATGGTAACGAGTAATCAGTAAGCAAGAGTTGAAAATGCTTTCTGTAAAGGGTATTATTTCCATGGAAGCTGAAATTCAGAACTATGAACAATTGATAAAACGTTACCTCCATCAATCAACATCTTTCTCCCAGTGGAATAAATAGCTCTTACTACATAACGTTAAAATTCTTTCCATTTTGATTGAAATATCTAAGGGCATGTTACCTCAGCTGACATCTAGGTTATGCAAATTACCATTCAGTTGGCTCCACTTTCTAATTTTATATTTCCACAAATAGCATCAACATGCTTAGATTCTCAGCATCATCACTTTTCCATACTACCACTTTCCATGTAGTCACTCAGTTGTAAAGAGTTTTTGATGGTACACTTGCAATGGCCGCCATGTCATCACATTGGCTCTATTTCCATAGCCACCATGCAAATTGTCCTTCCTGAATAATTTTAATATGCTTTTTAGAGCTTCCTGATTCAAAATGTTTTTTCATTTGTCTTCTTTCAAAAATAAGCATTTCAAAATCTATATGAATGTTTTTGCTATAATATTCTTCGAACTTCCTTGGTTGTGTTGTAATTCACTATTCCTTACCCGATTTGTACAGAAGTTCAATGTACTGTTTTTCTTCTCAAGGCTGTTTCTGAAACTGAGCTTACTGTATTTATTTGATAGTTTTAAATTATGTGATTTCTTTCTGACTTTTCCATTCATCTATTCTACCACTGCCCTCCCCACCAAATCACAAACTGTCACGAAGCCTTACTGGATTGTGATATCTATAAAAAATATTTTTCCATCCTAGGTTGTGTTCATATTTAATATTACATTTTTGGTTGTTTGTATATTTAATTTCTCTACTAGACTGCAAGGTAATATTATCCACCAATACTTTCAGTAAGTAGATACCACAAGACTTTATATATTGTAGACACACAATAAAGATGTAAAACTGATTGGATGTAAAGCTTAATCAAAGATATAGTTGTATCACCCCACTACCATATAAGTATTCTAGAACACACACACACACACACACACACACACACACACACACTCTCTTAATACTTTTTGCAATGACTCTGCTTAAACATTTCCAGTCGTGGGTGGGTGTTCATCCAGGCAATCTTCCATTCTGCTGCTAAACCACTCTATTTTCCAAAACACTTTTAATTTTAATAATCTAACATTTGAATTTCAAAACTTAACTGGAAATTATAATAATGGTAGTAATATTGTCGCATAATTTTATACTAAATTATATCTTTTTTTCTTTTTTGAGAGGTTTTGACTATAGGGTGCATGTGCTCTCCAGAAAGACAGAGAGACAAAGAGACAGAAAGGGAGAACTTAACCCCTCCCAAAGGGGATGGCCATGCTGCAATTCCTTCTCCTCCATTCTCCTCTTGAGATCTTGGTCACACACACACACACATGCCTGGTGTGAGTTCAAGCCACCGGATCCGGAACCTGAACTGTGGTCGACTACATGAGAGTCCAATGATGTAGCCATTACGCTAACTGCTGGTCCCCTAAATTCTATCTTACAGAATATTTTTATATAAAGAAAAATAAATTGTTTTTAAATATACACAGAATAAAATACTCTTTTATCTGCTTTTCTGTATCTCCTGTTAACACTTTTTCCAAAATACTAATCACAAGCTAAATTCCTCCAATTTCTTTTCTCTAAAATTCACATTAAAAAAACTCTTTTGGATAAGTCAGAATTAATGTTAAGCTAAACAGAGCTCCTATCAGTAGAGTTCAAGAAGCACTCTTATTCTAAAAATAGAAGAGGTACACAGAGCAAGAGAATTAAACATGATAACCCACACAAAGCATATTTTTGTAAGAAGTGGGGGTAGATTACAATTAACAGAGGTATTACTATGTATTTATGGTGAGTGTTTGAAAAACTCAGCATCTCTGACAACCAAATACATGAAGTTAAACAATACATGTATACCTATAATTTTAGCAGCACTTTTTTTTTTCTGTCCTATGAGATTCTTGGTAATTTTAAATTTATTTTCCATAATTATTATTTTTCAAGTTCTTAATATCTATTATTTCTTTTATAATTAAAAATGACAGGTTTTGTTATTTCAACTTTTTTTACTTTATTTTATTTTGTTTGTTTTATACATTCGATCAATATACATCACTTAGCTTGTAAAGTGAATTTACCCAACATTTCACACCACTTCATGCCAGGCCAGTTCAGGATACTATCTATACACATTATCAACAGATAATGATCCATTTCTGTTTCCCATAAATATTTTGCTTCTCTTTTTCTCCTTAATTTCTTCCCTCATATTCTTGTCACTGTTTGCTTTTTTATTTTACCCATCTCAATTTATTTTGAGCCTAAAGCTTCTCAACATGTTTCTCTCAGGTCCACAAAATTATTGCTTTTATCCTTTGATATGACTCTTGTTCATTTTTTATACAAGTCTATCCAATCTACTCCATGACTTCCTTAGGCATTTATATTAGTTTATTTGACAAATTATGTTACTTTCAAGTAAAAATTATTCAAGATTATTTTCTAGACTGAAACAATCAGATCCTTGTCTCTCCCTATTTCTGTTCTTAAACATTCAGCCTTTAATGGTCATTCCCATCAATACTCAGAACTCATTATAACAGTACCCCAAACTAGGGATTGTACAGTCTGTGCACAGAATAGTATATAATAGAGTCAGTGTCTGTGTGTGAGAGAGGAAGGGAAGGTTTTTAAAAAAGTCCTAAGAAGAGTCCTGACAAACTTCCCTTCACCCCCTCACTGAAATAGCTCCTTAAGAGCTCCCATCCATTTGAGACATTTAATTTTCCAGGTCTTGACTGTGGAACACTATGTGGAGGGGTGGAAGTAGTCTCAGACTTGTTATCAGATGACCTAGGTTCAAGGCCTTGCTCTGTCATTTTCAAGTCTTGTGATCCAAGACAGTCACTTAGCCTTTCCTGCTACCCGGCCTTGATTTTAAAATAGAGATAAAATATCTCATAATGGGGTTGCCAGGATAAATGAGTTAATACAAAAGCTCTCTGTAAGATACAAAGGGTTATATAATCAAAGGCATGCTTATTATTATTATTTTCTTTTAACTTTGAAGAATGCTTACTTAACATTTAAGACCTCTTTCACACTGTGCTCACTCAGTCCTTTCATTATTTTGAAATCCAATGTTGTAGGCTCCTTTCCAGGCCTTTAACATTATCATTTTGTTCCAGTTGGGTCTTTCTTATTGCCCAGGGTTAAATATGCCTTCTCTGGTTGTGTCTAAACATTGATACATGGTGGGGAAGATGTTTGTGGCTGGAGAATGTGGGCTAATCCCTATTGTGATAAAAAAATTAGGTTACCAAAGAATGTATTTGGAAGCAGTTTCAAACTTACTTTCTCACCGTTTTGGAGGAATACTATAGGTAAAATCATCCCTAGAAAATGTGATAGGCTTGATTATTTTTCCTAGAGAGTGTGTACCCTAATGAGAGAGATGGGGAGGGGAGGGGGGATGGAGAGGGAGAAGAGATAGCATCCCCTCATGGAGCAAGGTAATGCTCAATCTCTTTTTCTCCATTTCTCCCTCCTGTCAGAATTTCGGACACACAAGCACACACATACCCAGTATGTTTCTCTAGCCTCTAAGTCAGGGACTCAAGCATCATGGTCGTCCATGAGGGATCTGGCTACTCTTTCCATCAGGCCACAAAAATGGCCCTTGAGGGGTATGATTTTGTTGTTGTTAATATTTTTGCTACAGGGTGTGGGCACTTGCTGAATAGACAGAGGGAGACAGAGAGACAGAAAGTGAGAAATCACTGCCCAGAGGGATGGCCACACCACAATCCCTTTGCCATTTTCCTCTCAGGATTTTGGGAATGCATGCACATGCACCCAGTGTGAGTTTAAGCTGCCAGATCTTGGACTTAAACCACTGTTGACTATGTGGGAGTCAGTGACGTAACCATTATGTCATCTGAAGGTTCTGAGAAGTATGGTTTTTAAAGATCATTAAATACACCCTAAGAAATCCACTGTGTTATTCTGAGCAAATTATTGAAATAACTGATATTGTGACAATAGAGACAGAAGAGGGATGTAGAGAGTGCAAGTTAAAAGCAGCACTAGGGGATGGCCTTGTGGTGCAGGGGTTGGTGCATAGGGAATTTGATCTCACATGGCCCACTATGGTTTAAATATCAGCCCTGGTGGCTTGAAAAACATGCCAGGTGCATTGTCCCCAAAATCTTGACAGGATAGAGAAATGGAGAAAAAAAGAAAAATGAGCACAACGTGCTCATTTCTTGCTCTCTCTTTCTGACCAGAGCACCGTGCCCTTGAGCAATATGAAAAAATCAGCATTAATATTAAATATTTTGAATAAAAATAGGTCAACATAAAATCGGGTCATTTCACAAATAAAAAAAAAGAACGATTTTTAAAACTGAATAAGTTGCACACAAGTCTATTCATTAGAATTTCTCAATGGTTTTTATTGCATCTAGAATCAAGTTCCATCTCCTGGATTTTTTTTTTTTTTTTTATTAAAAACTACCTGTATGGGGCGAGCAGATGGTATGGTGGTCAAGGTGCTGGAGTCCCACATGTCCCAGACTTGGAAGACTGAAGAATCACACCAGTGTGTACACACCCTATGTCCAAAAAAAGAAAAAGAAAAAAAAACTAACAAAGAAAATCAGCGTGGATATGTGTGTGTACGTGTCCATATATTCTGTGAGTTCTCTACCTTCTTTATTCTCAAGATGAAGAAAGATACTTTTATAGTTTAGATCATACTTCGAATACGCATTCAATGAATGTGTCCTTTTTTAATTGATAAGTTTAAGCTAGTAATGAACAACTGGAATTTTAGACACATTTAAAAAAATTCTTGGCATTTGTTCTTTTTCTTTTTTTCTTATTTTATTTTATTTCATATTTCTTTCTAGGCTTTTGTCATAGGAAATGCATGCTTGCCAGAGAGAGCCAAAGATAGGGAAAGTGAAAAATCATCCCCTGGGAGGAATGACCATGCTGCAATCCCTTCTCCTCCATTCTCCTCTCAAGATTTTGGGCATAGATGTACACATGTCCAGTGTGATCTTTCATGTCCAGGGTTCAGGACTTGAACTGTGGTTGGTTATGTGGGACTCCAGTGCCTTAACCATCACACCATCTACTGGCCTCTTTTTTTTTTTTTACAATATAGTTTGTTAATGAAATAAAGTCTACCAATTACCAAATAAATATTAAAAATTAAAATAAAATTAATTTATAAAATTTTAAAGGCCATTTTGTGAAATATATACAGACCCACAAATATAGATATGTAATTACATGCATATAGAAATCAATATTAATAATTGAAGTAAAATTGGGGTTGACAGGTGGCATGATGGTTAAAGTGCTGGACTCCTACATGGCTGACCACAGTTTTGAGTCCTGGTCCTGGCACCTTGTTTCCTCAGTTCATTTTTCTCTCTCTCTGGTCAAATGAAAAAGAAAACTAAGAACAATAAATTAAATAACTCTTTGAAATCTAATCATTTTTCCCTCTCTCTGGTCGAATGAAAAAGAAAATTAATAACAATAAATTAAATAACTCTTTGAAATCTAATTAAGGTAAAATTAATTTATGTAACTTAAAAGGCTATTTATTTGGTGAAATATGTACGTACCTATGTATATAGATATGTAATATGCATCTATAAATTTTTAGCAATGAATTTAAGGATTGTTTGGCAATCTATTATCTAGTAGCTTCTTCATCCATTCTCATTTCTGTTTTCTTTTTTCTTTTCCTTCCATATAATATAAGTTAAGATAATTGTAAAAAGTTCCCAATTGACCAGCAGCCACAGAGTAGGAAGTAGCAAGGGAAAGCTGGCCTGATTTGAGCCAGGTTTCACCCGCGCCTCCAGCCTAGTCTAGGACATGGGAGAAGGAGGTGTTTAGAATCTTGAGACAACTCTCCAGACTCCCCTTCCTACCATCACACCTCTCTCCCCATTCCTGCAACCAGAGTACAAAGATAAGAGTTGCCATCTTTTTTGTGCTAATACCATTTTATGTTACACCCATTTAGGAGCTGAGGGAAAGCAGGTCTGTCCAGAGCCAGCTCTTCACCCAAACCCCCAGCCCAGTCTTGGGTGTGGGAAGAGCGCAGTGTGGTTCCGCACGGCACTATTTACAGTGTATGATTTTGCATATCACCTCTACAGTCTCACTTCACAATTCAGTCCCCTGCCACATAGAGACCAGATGGGGCTGTGTATATAGGAGCTAAACATTTGAACACTGAGACTTTGAAGGAGTTCTCTCCAATACTCACATCAGCAAAAAGGAAAGAAACTTATTTCTGTGAATCCGAACCCCAAACTACTACACTGGCACCCACAGTAGACGAGGAAAACTGGCATATAACTAATTCAGATCAAAGACAAGTACAGTTGCACACAGCTACAGAAATCTACACCAAAGAAGTAGCAAGAAGTGAGTACCTCGCCAGATAACTAAAAATCACAGCAGAGCCTTAAAAAGTATAAGAAAACCAGAAATGATTCTTCCCTGCAAAAGAACCCAAAAGTTCCTCTCCAACAATGGATAAAATACAAGAAATCACCAGAATGTCAGAAGAATTCAAAATACTTTTTGTAACTAAATTCAATGAGATGTGAGAGAAAACAGAAAACCAATTCCAGGAAATGAGAAGAATTTTCCAACCTTAAAGGAAGAACTAAATAAACACATGGATTCCCTAAAAGAGAATCAAACAGAACTTCTGGAGTTAAAGAACACAATGCAGGAAATCAAACCCTCCCTTCAAAGTATTAGCAGAAGAACAAATCTATGACCTTGATGACAAAACTTATGTCTTAGACCAAGCAACCAAAAACAGTGGAAAAATAACTGGGACCCAGCAGTTGGCATAATGGCTATGTTATTCGACTCCCATGTAGTGAACCACAGTTCTAGTCCTGTGGCTTAAACCCGGGGGCTTAAACTCACACTGGGCGTGTTTGTATGAGTGTCCAAGATCCCAAGAGGAGAATGGAGGAGAAGGGATTGCAGTGTGTGTGTGTGTGGGGGGGGTGAGGTGGCTGATTTCTCACTTTCTGTCTCTCTCTGTCTTTCTGATGAGCACACACATCCTATAGCAAAAACCTCTACAAAAAATTTAAAAAAAATGAAAAAGAAAAATAATCACTGAAAATGAGGTAAACATTCAAAAAATTCTAGGTACCTTTAAACTTACAGATATCTGAATAACTGGTACTCCAGAAGGTGAGGAATCTGATAAAGGTATAGAAAGTCTATTCCATGAAACACTTGGTAAAAACTTTCCAAATCTATAGAAACATTCAGATATTCAGGTTCTGAAAAACAAAAAATGCCAAATAAAATCAACATAAGAACATCCTCTGCATGGCATATCATAACCAGATTTATAAAAATAAAAGCGAAGAAAACATTCAAAAAATGGCAAGAGAGAAATGTTAACTTACTTAAAAAGGCTATCCTATATTAGGCTAACATTATACCTTTCAACTGAAACAATGCAAACAAGGAAAGAATGGAAAGACATATTTAAAATGCTAAAAGAAAAACAATTTCAACCAGGAACACTATACCTGGTAAGGTTATCCTTCAAATGGGAAGAAAAAATAGAACCATTTTTAGACAAATAAAATCTGAAAGAATTCTAACTCTTCATAATCACTGGACTCCCATGTAGTTGACTGCGATTTGAGTCCCAGACCCAGTGGCATTGTTTCAGTTGAAAGGTATAATGTAGCCATTACTCCATCTGCTGGTCCCTAAATGGACTTGACAGCCATAAAACTTTCTAACCAACAACCACAAAGTAACCATTTTTCTCATTTCTACATGGAACATTTTCAAAGTCTGATCACATAAGAAGGCACAAAACAAGCCTTTACAAATTCAAAGTTATAGAAACTATATCCAGCATTTTCTCTGACCACAGTGGAATAAAACTTGAAATTAACTGTGGACAACCCTCAAAAATATACAAACAAATGGAAACTAAACAACCTAGCCCTGAATGACTTCATAGTCACTGAAGAAATTAAGACTGAAATCAAAAGATTCATTGAAACCAATGATAATTATTAGCACATGAGTTTTCATAACCTATGGGATACTAGAAAGCAAAAGCAGTCATAAGAGGAAAGTTCATAGCATACTGCTCAGAAGAAAAAAAATAGAAGGGTGTCAAATAGGCAGCATAACAACACATCTCGGGGAACTAGAAAAACCACCACCAACAACTACAACAAACAGAAAAAACACCAGGAGGAAAGAAATAATAAGGATTAGAGGAGAGAAAAATAAAATAGAGAATAAACAAACTATACAGAAAAATGAATGAAAACAAAGTCTGGTTCTTTGAGAGGATAAACAAAGGTGGTACACCATTAGCTAGACTAATTCAGAACAGAGAAAAGAACCAAATAAATCACATCACCAATGAAATAGACAATATTACATCAGACATAACAGAAATACAAAAGATTATGAGAGAATATTATGAGCAACTATACACCAACAAGCAAGAAAACCTGGAGAAGTTGGACAAATTTCTAGACACGTATAATACACTGAGATAGATTCAGGAAGACATAGAAACCTTGACTAGACCAATAAAAAACAGTGAGATTGAATCAGTAATAAACAGTCTCCCAACTAAAAAAAAAAAAAAAAAGTCTAAGTCCTGATGACTTCACTTCTCAATTCAACAAAACTTTTTTTTTTCCTTAGAGATTTTTGCTATAGGATGTGTGTGCTAACCAGAGACACACACACAGAGACGAAAAAGCAAGAAATCACCCCCCAGGGGAAATGGCCATGCCATAAACCTTTCTTCTCTCCTCTCCTCTGCAGATTCTGAGCACACATGTACATGCACCCAGCATCAGTTTTCAGCCACCGAGTCTGAAACTCAAACCACAGTGGACTATGTGGGAGTCCAGTGAGGTGACCATTCTGCCATCTGCTTGTCCCTGAATTCAAAGTTTTTAAAAAGCTATCCTCCACTATCTTCAAACTATTTTGAAAGTTCCAAAAGGAAAGAACCCTTTCAAATTCATTCTATGAATCTTCCATCACCCTCATTCCAAAAACAAACAAAGGCATAGAAAAAAAAAGAGAAAGAAAGAAAACTACAGACCAGCATCTCTGATGAATACAGAAGCAAAAATTTTCAGTAAGATACTAGCAAGTTTGAATTTTAGTAAATGTTATAGAATTTTTAGAAATAATGAGAATAGGATACCTTGGGTCCTATTTTAGTGAATGTATGTAAAGAGCTTTGCACCTGTACTTCTATAAGTTATTACTAATATGGATTGGGTGGAACCAAGTGGAACTAATAAATATTACACCCAAGTGTTTTTTTTAATTTTATTTTCTTCTATATTTTATACAATCAGAGTTAATTAGAAGAAACTGAGGAAAAAAAAACTAGAAAAAAAGATTATAACAAAGCAGGATTAAATAATGCATGCTAGCAGGTAAAAATGTCCTGAGTTAGAAATAATTAAAGGCAACAAATGTTAAAGGTGTGACTTTTAACTCAGGGCTTGAATTTAATAATATTTTCTAATCTATTTTCATAATGACTACATTATGTTTTCAAAAATATCTCCGGTTTGTTTTAAACAAGCAGCCTTGATTTTAATGTCATTCTAATCCATTTACTAATTAGCAGAAAATATTGATATAATAAAATCCAAAGCCCATGTTATTCTTAGTGATAATTTCTTGTCATATGAGTACAGTTTAAATGCAATGGATGAAAAAGTATTATAACTCTTATTAATGTAATTGTTACTGAGACCTGCCATAGTAACTGCAATAACTCCAGATGTGTTCTTAAATGAACCATTTACAAAAGGTGTAGTGGGGCTAGCAGATGGGGTAGTGGTATATGACTCTACTCCCACATGGCTGACCGCAGTTCGAGTCTCAGACCTGGTGCCTTGAAACTCATGCTTGACAAGTGTGCATGCATGCCGAGGACCCTGGGAGGAAAATGGAGAAGGGACAGTGGCATGGCCATCCCTGGGGTGATTTCTCACCACCCCTCTCACTATCTCTGTCTCTCTTTCTCTCTGGCAAGTGCATGCATCTTAAGGGGGAAAAAATGTAGTAAATGCTTCTCACAAACAGAAATATTTAAGATACAGAATTTGAAAGAAATATTCATTTTTGTCTATATTTTTCGTCTACTTTTTTTTACTTCAAAATTGCCAGACATGTTAAAATCTAATCTTTTCTGACTCTTGTTTTAAAGCAAACAAAACTCTTCACTGTTTTAAAAAACCAACAATGTTCCAAATAGATTTATTATTAGTTCAGTGTAGAGCATTTCTCTGTGTACCATGTTCAACACTCTCAATTTCAATTTATTTCCTCACCTCAGGGTAACCTCAGATCTTAGATTAATGTCATTTGATAACAGAGTACAATTCTGCATGACATATTCTCAGTTGCTATAGACAATGCTTTGATGAATGCCTTTAAAGTAGAATAAATCTCTTATGATATAAAACAAATGGCCTTGTACACTTTCGCAACCATCATGAATACTTTTCAGGGGTAAAAATGTCAATGAAAATTTCAAAAGACCGTAACAATATGCCACTTCTGGTGTTCTTCTCTGTATCGAAATCATCCTAATTATTTTAGTGGATTCTCACTGAAGCTGCCTTTCCTGGAGCTACCAGAGATGCAGGTACAAATAATATGCACAAGCAAATAATTGGGCCAATTTTTAAATTATTTATGTTGTAAAGATTCTAGGGGCCTCGGGAACCAGCAGTTAGCGTAATGGCTATGTCGCTGGACTCCCACGTAGTCGACCGCAGTTCGTGTCCTGGACCCGGTGGCTTAAATCTCACGCCGGGCACATGTGCGTGCGTGCCCAAGATCCCGAGAGGAGAATGGAGGAGAAGGGATTGCGGCGTGACCATCCCCCCTGGGGGGTGATTTCTCGCTTTCTGTCTCTATGTCTCTCTCTGTCTGTCTGGTGAGCACACGTGCCCTACAGTGAAAATCTCTCAAAAAAAAAAAAAAAAGATTCTAGGGGCCTCTAGAAGGTACATTCTTCTGAGAATTCAAAAATCTCATTCATGTAGACCATTACATTAGAGCACTTATATATTTTAAGCTGATTATGGCAGAGAAACCAATATTCCTTCATTCAAAGCTGTTCACCAAAACAAATCACAACAATACTGCTTTTCTACTGTGAAATTTAAAATATATTTTCAGATTGGCATTTTATTTTGAGAGGTATTTGCTTTAGAGGGCATGTATTCACCAGAGAGAGGGAGAGACACAAGAGACTGTGAGAGGGAAAATGAGAAGTCAACCCCCAGGAGTGATGGCCATGCCGTGATCCCTTCTTCTCCATTTTCCTCCAGGGATTTTGGACATGCATGCACACATGCTCAGCATGATTTTCAAGCCTCCAGGTCCAGGACTCAAACTGCAGTCAGTCATGTGAGGATCCAGCCACATAACCCTAAACCATCTGTCAGCACCTGTATTAGCATTTTTTAAAGCTTATTTATTTCTTTCATGAGTGAGAGAGACAGAGAAAGAAAAATAGTACCTGCAACAGGGTTTCAACGCTATAACTCACCCCTAACTTCATCTGGCCCCAGATTATCTGGGTTTGCAAAAGCATATTCTTGTTTCTATTCCTCCGCCGCTTCTTCTTCAGCTATACATTAGTTACTGTTCCAGTTCCAACAATGCTTTATTGGATAGTTCCTCAGGAGCCACCTCTGGGAGCTCCTCGATGTCATCCCCATCCACGCCCAGGTTAAAGTGTTTTTTTGCCATCTTAACAGCTTTGTTAATTTTTGCAATCTTGAATCCTTGGTGAATTCTTGGATGTCATGGACAAACTTCTTAATGTTTTCCTCCAGATAAAATTTATACATCAAGAAAGGTTCCTTCCAACATTGCATGGTTTCTTCTCAGGGTCTTTCTTAGTTGCCGCAATGGCCTGAGCAAAGACCCTCCTCAGGTAGCTGAGCTTGAAGGATGTCATAACTTGAATCATTGGCAGATCAGAGAGGTGTGTTTGGAGGGAGAAATATCAAATTATCAATAAAAGGAGGATGTGCAGAAAAGTCATCAATGGTAATGCAAAATCTTGAACAGCATAGTGTGCTCCAAACAGCACTTGTCCATTTTGCTGGCATTGCAATTCAAGAGGGCATCTTGCAAGAGGAGCTGAGTCATACATTGCTTCTTATTGGTTCTGTAGTACCTTGGCAGTGTGTGCTTATTGATATGCTTAAAGGCCCTGATGTTCTCAAAGGGTCTCAATGTGCACCCTGAACACTGCCCTCAACCAAGACTGTTATGCTGTCTTTCAATCTTCAAATCTGGCATTGACTTGGCCTCCCAATGGATAAAAGCTTTTTCAGTCATATGTTTCTAGAATAAGGAATTGCATGTATATTAAAAATTTACTCTGGCAAGTATTCTCCCTCCACAATCAGCCTGTATAGAGTTTCCAAAAGTTCTCTCTGCCGTCACATCAGCATTTGCAGACTCACCACTCACTTTCACATTATGTAATGAATAACTCTTCTTGCACTCTAAACCAGCCAGAGCTAGGAGCAAGATGAACATTGCAGTCAGATTCAGTCTTTTTTTCAAGGTTGCAAATAAACATTTGGCTTTAGCTGTGATTGTCATGCTGTTGAGAACAGTATGCTTCAGTGTCTGGTCTTCAACCCAGGTCATTACAGTTTTTCCTGCATCTGATATAAACCCTTCTTGAATTTTGTTCATTTCAATGCCTTCAAGAAAGCAGATCCTTTGACAACTTCTTTCACTTTGTGCTTGTTTTTCAAGATGGTAATTATGATGGTGTGGGGCATTCTTGACTGGGGAGCAATAATTATCATTAACTTTTCACCTTTTTAGTCCTTAGTTGCCTTCATTTCATTGCCAGATCATGTGATGTACCCAGCTACTGGAAACCAACAGTATATTTTGTTTGCTTAACTGACATGATGGACAAAACAACAGATTAAATCAAGTACAAGAGAAAATGATGCCATCTAGAGATGCGGTGAAAGTGAGATGCAGGATGTGGCTGCAGGTGTAATACGCCATACTGTAAATAGGAGTGCACTCCAAAATAGCAATCAAAGTGTGGTGTAGTAAATATATATACCAGTTCCACAGTCGTTTATTGTCACTGTCAAGTATTCAATGTTGTACATAATTGAATACGTTATATTTTTATATGAAGGGCCATGCAGTAGGTTTGTTTGCACTCACTGCAAACACGTAAGCAATGCTTTGTATTATGTTACAATGGCAGCAACGTTATTAGGCAATAGAAAATTTTCAGCTCCATTATAGTTATGGAGCCAGCATGATGTATGCACTTCATCGTGGACTGAAACGTGGTTATACAGTGCATGATTGCATAGGGATGTATGAGCGTGTATTTATTTCATATTTAATGAGTACTTACTATTTACCTGGCACTATTGCAAGTACAATTCTTTAACTCATTGGCCATTCACAACAGTTCTGTGTAGTAAGTGTGATTATTATTATCCCCTCTGTTCTGCAGATATTTGAAAAAATAGAATGCAAACTATATATTTTTTAAAAAGAATTATTTAGTTAATTTCATGTATTCATTCATTTATTTTTAATTTGACCAGAGAGAGACACATGCACAGAGAGAGAGAGAGGGAAAGTGAGAAAGTAAGCCACCAGGTCCATGACTTGAACCATGGTTGGCCACATGGGAGTGTCCAGTGCCCCAAACACCACGCCATCTGCTAGCCCCAGTGCAAATTATTTTATTAAGGAATTTCAGAGCCAGAATTAGGACACAGGCCAGGTGCCTTTAACACTTATTCACTAGGGACCAGCAGATGGCATAATGGGTATGTCACTGGAGTCCAGTGTAGTTGACTGCAGTTCAAGTCCTGAACCTGGTGGCTTAAACTCATGCCAGGTTCGTGTGCATACACGCCCAAGATCCTGAGAGGAGAATGGAGGAGAAGGGATTGCAGTGTGGCTATTCCCCTTGTGGGGTGATATCTCACTTTCTGTCTCTGTCTCTCTGTCTTTCTGGAGAGTGCATGAGCCCTACAGCAAACTGCCTCTCTAACAAATACACACACACACACACACACACACACACACACACGACAAAGAAAACCCCAAATTTATTCACTAAACTTTTTTTCCTTAATGTTTGTCATTTTAAGCCTTTTGGTGAATTTTGCGAAGGCACATGGTTACAGAGGTGTTTAAAACTGACTTGTAAGTAATTTTTTTTTAATTTTTATTTACTTTTTTTTTTTTAGGAATGTTTGCTCTGTTTTTTTTTTTTTTTTTAGAGTTTTTTTTCCTTTAGAGATTTTGTAGGATCTTGGGCACACACACACATGCCCTCTGTGAGTTTAAACCACCGAGTCTGGGACTCGAACCGCAGTTGACTACATGGGAATCCAGTGACATAGCCATTACTCCAGCTGCTAGTCCCAATACTGATCTCTTTATTACCTGTTAATACAATTGACTCTTCCCATCCTTTCTGTTTTAATATACTCCCAACACCACCACAATATTCTTCTCACTTGAATGCACTTTCCAACATCCTTTGATTTTCAAATAATTTAAATTAGTATTTGTTCTTTTACAAACAAACAAACAAAAACCCACAAATACCTCTGGAAGAGTTGATAAGAAACTATTCAATAGCTTTTCCTTCTTTCTACTTTGAAGGGACATGAGATATATGTGGAAGTCGGAAAAATCTTAGTGGAATATTGAACATTCCACGGTTAGTCTGGCAATGCTTCCTAAATTTCACATTTGAGTTGCACCCAGAACCAGATCTCTACTTTTTTTTTTTTTTTTTTTTTTTCATTAAAACAGACACAGACACACACACACACACACACACACACACGACAAAGAAAACCCCAAATTTATTCACTAAACTTTTTTTCCTTAATGTTTGTCATTTTAAGCCTTTTGGTGAATTTTGCGAAGGCACATGGTTACAGAGGTGTTTAAAACTGACTTGTAAGTAATTTTTTTTTAATTTTTATTTACTTTTTTTTTTTTAGGAATGTTTGCTCTGTTTTTTTTTTTTTTTAGAGTTTTTTTTCCTTTAGAGATTTTGTAGGATCTTGGGCACACACACACATGCCCTCTGTGAGTTTAAACCACCGAGTCTGGGACTCGAACCGCAGTTGACTACATGGGAATCCAGTGACATAGCCATTACTCCAGCTGCTAGTCCCAATACTGATCTCTTTATTACCTGTTAATACAATTGACTCTTCCCATCCTTTCTGTTTTAATATACTCCCAACACCACCACAATATTCTTCTCACTTGAATGCACTTTCCAACATCCTTTGATTTTCAAATAATTTAAATTAGTATTTGTTCTTTTACAAACAAACAAACAAAAACCCACAAATACCTCTGGAAGAGTTGATAAGAAACTATTCAATAGCTTTTCCTTCTTTCTACTTTGAAGGGACATGAGATATATGTGGAAGTCGGAAAAATCTTAGTGGAATATTGAACATTCCACGGTTAGTCTGGCAATGCTTCCTAAATTTCACATTTGAGTTGCACCCAGAACCAGATCTCTACTTTTTTTTTTTTTTTTTTTGTCATTGATTAGCTTGCTGTAGGATGTGTGTGTCCTGACTGGAGAGAGACAGTGAAAACAGCCCTTGGGGGAGATGACTTCTTCAATCTCTTCTCCAATCTCCTCTAGGGATTTGGAGCATGTATGCACATACGTCTAGCATACTTTTCAAGATGCTGGATCTGGACTCAGACTGTGCAGTCAGCCATGAGGGATACATGCATGTTTAAATCCATACTTCCTGCTGGCCCTAGAGTTCTACTGTTACTGCGGAGCTAGGTTATTATCTTGTTTCACCTGGATGATTGCAGTTGCTTACCTTGCCTCACTTGTGCACCCATAGCCCACATGAGGCTCTGAGTGACTTTTATAAAACATAGCTCCTTTCACCATTGTGTTCCAAATTCATCAACAGATCCCCACTTCCCTCAGATTAAAACCAGCAGGCTTTCAATGGAGTGCGTGGCCCTGCATGAACTATTTCTGTACTTCTTGGTGAGAGGAACTTACCCACTGTTCCCTGTCCTTGCTGTCATTCCCCTTGCTCATTTAGCTCTGGCCTCTGGTTAGGGTAATACAGAACTCAGAGGACACAACACTCAACACACTCTTCTACCTTTTTCCTTACTGAGTCTTTGCCAGGTAGCTACTCCTATGTGATTGCTCCATTGTTTTCTTTAGTCATTTGTGCAAATGTCACCTAACTAGTGAGACTTTGATTGTATATCTTTAGAAAGTAGCAAGTTTATGGTTCCCTTCATGCTCACTGCCCTGCTCTGCCTGGCTTTGCTTTCATTTATATACCTTATATACTGTATGACTTAGTATATTGTTTGTATACCTGCTTATTGTATGTCTTTCCTCAAAAATGTAATCTCTGTATCACAGGAGGGAGAATATTACCTATTCTGGTACTGCTCAGTCTATCATTTATGTCTCAAGTAGTACCTGATACCTAGTAAGTACTCAATATGTATTGGAATAATAGATGGACTAACAAAGGAGGAGGAACAGAATAGGAGACAGAATATAGGAGTCAGAAAAATTTCACAAATGGATAACTATAAACAAACCTTCCTTAGCATATGTTTGGTACTAGTGGAAGAATGAGGAGATGCTGGTATCTACTCCCTTTTTTCCTATAATAACAGAATTGTAGACCATGTTTGAAAATTCTGATTCACTTTTCAACTTAGAATTTCCACCCCTTTAGAAATTAAATATTCGTTTGGTGTCTTCATTAACTTATTGTCTGTTTTGTAATCAGTTTGCCAATATTTTATTTACTATACAATTATCAAACCTGTCTTCTGTGTTCCTCTTTGCATTAGGCCCAGATCAAGGAAAAACAATAAAAAAAGCTATTTTTGCCATACTCATGTCCTCTCTCTGTCATGTTCCAGGTGCTTCTTTTCTTCGTCACTCCTCTTCCCGTCCACTGACTCTAGTTTGTGGTTTTCTCCCAGGACTTTTCAAAATATCCATCCATCTTTGGCTAGATCACTTACACCTTGATGTGAAATAAAATCAATAGTTATTTTCTCTCTCTGAGAGAAAAGTATGCCCAAGACTTTCTTGGTATCACTCATCTCGCACATCCCATTTTGAAATCTTCCCTAAACTCGACGTATTTTCTGATATCTTTTTCACAAATCTGCATCAGAGGTCCTAGAAGAAAAATCCACACAAACACACTCAACACATGGCTTCTCCCACTCCAGAGTGTATGTTTCCTGAGGGCAAGAACTCTATTTATTCATATGTACATACTATGCATTTGGTAGAATCCATGTGGATGGGATAGGTACTAAATTTTGCTGTATGAGTACATCGATGAACACATGAAAGAAAGTTCTTGCGGAATGAACAGTAGACTACTACTTTTTGAAAAATTAGCATTTAAGACCATGGATTTTCGTATAAGAGCTAATTTGCTTTTCTGATTTTTTCGTTTGTTTATTTGCCTTTGTAGACATCTGTAGCTCATTTCTTTAGAATAAGTTGAACTTTCTGCTCTAGTAGCTCATCTAGGCAGAAGTTTTTCTTGTCTGCATAGAGTATTTCCACCTGTCATATATATTATTCATTTCTAGACTATCTGTGTGATGGAATGATAGCAATACCCTTGTTTAAGCTTATACGTTATCATGTCTAGAAAAAAACAGGATGGAGAAAATATTTGTGTGTGTCCCCTACCCTTGAATATTTTAAAGTAAATGACCTTTTTCCTATGTGTTAAAGGATGTGGAAAATATGTCAAGTTATTTTAGCTGGAGTCCTGGTAGATGAGGTTTCTGCAATGATAATAAGAGGCTGCTCTGAATTGTATCTGCAGGCCATACAAATTCTGCATCTTATTAAATTCATCACTAAATTTTGGTAGATTTTGCTGTTAGCCACTGAGTTATGGAAATCTTTTGAGTAAATTCTTCTTGAAAGTTTTGATTATTTGATTAAATAATTTGTCATCAAGCAAAAAAATCCATCTATCCAGATCAATTAGATAATAGAATATATAAGTTACAGTTGAGAGCAATAGTTTTCAAGAAAAAGAATGTAAGAATACCATGCAGCAGGGGAACAGATGGTTTACTTGAGTAACCATGTGTATAACCCATGCATGGATACTTTTTTTTAGAATATTTAAAAATTGAAGAATAGTTTGCTTGAGTAAAAATATTATATTAATAACTATCAGCTATAACTATCTTCAATATTTGACTTGGAAATGGATGTCCCCATTACTGACTTCTAAATGCTGACTTGGAACTCCTCAGAAGCTTCTTAAAAAGTATGTACAGTAAACACAGTAGCATTATCTGGTTGACATCTCCATTGTGGCCACAAAGAATTCGATCCTTCCCAGTCTACTTTTAATTAAGTGGAATGATGACTTACGGTGGTCAGTAGACATAAGTAGAAGGGATAAATCTTTGTTAGGATTGAGGTTGTAGAAAATCTTTGTGCATGCTCTAGCTTTCTCATTTTACTTTGGCAATCTTCTGAAAGTCACATTTTGTGATGTAGAAATCACGATATGAAAATCAACCAACTCTCTCAACATACCACTTAGAAAACTGCCCTGGAAAGTTATTAAGCTTCATCAGAGCTCGCATGAGCAAAACATAAGCTTGTGTTTCATTAAGCCATTTAGATTTTAGATTAATTTGTTATTTCAATCTGGGCCTGTTTATTCTGAATGATCAGTTTCACAGTAATCCTCAGGCCCTTCCAGACCAGTTGCCTTGGTGATGTCATCACCAATCTTTTTTGGAGATGGATCCAAAGAGCCAATTTTGGGTGTCCAGGTAGACATGGCACCCTTTGCCACTGGTGCACCTCAGGTACAGGACTTTGATCTCGTTGGGGTTGAATTTTGGTGGCATGTTGGAGGTGGCTGTTGTCAGATGAACCCTGATGTGGGATGGCTGAAGAAAGTTGCACCTAGAGTTCCTTCGAGCTGAAAGTAGAAAGCTCTATATATTTTTTATCATCATTAATGCTAAACGTAAATGTTAATTTTTAAATAATGATCATCTTAAAAAGCTTTCTATTATAAAAGAAAACTATCTTGGATAATTTAGAATGATTTTCAACATGTTGAGTGATTTTCAACATGTTGTCGTATTTTCTACTTAAATGCAATATTTTGTTTTCCAATCATTCTACCATATCAACTATTATCTATGTTTTGTGTCTTAATCAGAGACTTGAATCCATTGAAACTGATTTGGTCTTCTGTTCTCCAAAACTTTAAGAGAGAAATTTCTGTTGTTTGAAGAAGACACTAAGTTGGTGATGATTTCTTACAGCAACAATATGAAATGAATTCTGGAAGTTTATAAGACTAGCCTTAAGTTTCTGGATATGAGTGTGTGTGTGTGTGTGTGTGTGTATTTAGGTGTGTGCATGTAAACTGATGAGAGTACAGAGTAAGGGAAAGGCTAAAACTGAAATAAAACTTGGAATAAACTAAAGCAGGCAACTTGGAAAGTTTTCTTCCATGCGTTTCTTCATTTTCTTCACTGATATCACAGCAATCATATGAGATATGAAAATGTCAGAGAAAGTTGAGGGAGACAGGTTGGCTGGCCAGAAAAATCATCCTAGCCAACAGATGAAGTGCTGTCAGGAAGGCTTGGAAGGACTTCATGCTTCCCTGTCGAGGACTGTGAACATTCTACTCTGAGTTTCTCCACACCTCAGAATCCTAATCACCAGCTCCTCCTCTTCCATCGTCCTTTATTAATGGCTTTCAAGAAAATGATATAAAAGAAGATTTCATAAAAATTACTTGAGACTTCCAGATAGAAAATGGTGATAAAAAAAATCATACCTATGAAAATCAATAGGAAATGATATTTATGACAATGGTGAAATGACATCCTTAGACTCTCCCTGTAAGTCCTTTACATGGAGATAGCAGAGATTATGATCATCACTCAGGGCTATATTGCTCTGAGTGGAGCACAGAAACTCGAGCCTAATGATACTTTCCAAATTCCCTTTGTGTGAGTTTCCATAATGAATGGATAAGAATTACAGAAAATTCCAACTGAGTCACTGTTTCAAAAGCTGTTCTGTTTTTAATATTTTTAATTTGCCAGAGAGTATGTGTGCTCACCAGAGAGAGAGAGAGACAGAGAGTTAGAGAGGGAGAAAACACTCCCCGATGGGATGTGGTCACACTGTAATCCTGTCTTTTCCATTTCTCCATCATGTCAGGATTCTGGGTCTATAAACATATGTGCCCCATGTATTTTTCATGCTGATGTGGCCAGTATTTAAACCGTGGTCAGCCATGTGGTATCCCACTCCCTTAATCACTTGGCCCTGCAGCTGACCTTCAAAGATTTTTCATGTGTCATCTATTTTTTCTCATGCTACCACCATGACTTAGATTTTACACGTATAATCTCTGTTTTGCAGACTAGAGAGCAGAGACATAGAGGTATGAATTTCCAGCCTGTGAGCAATAGTGTCAGGAGTCAAACTAAATCCGTGTTCTTATTCAGTGAACTACAAGTTTTAGTCAAAGTCATATGGAATCCAGATTCCTTTTATGAAAATAATTATTCCTTTAACATCGTGATTCTTATT
Organism: Tupaia belangeri chinensis; assembly: GCF_000334495.1. Taxonomy (NCBI): domain Eukaryota; kingdom Metazoa; phylum Chordata; class Mammalia; order Scandentia; family Tupaiidae; genus Tupaia; species Tupaia belangeri. Next base: position 2,932,951 of record NW_006204841.1, read on the forward strand.
GTTAATATGGTCCAATTTGCTATACTGTACGTGAGCTCAGCAGAGAGCAAAGGAAAGTGAGAAAGCAAACAACCAGGTACAGGATTTGAATTCTGGTCAGCCATGTGGGATACTAGTGCCTTAACCAACATGCCACCTGCTGGGCCCCCAGACTTATTTGTGTATTTATTTACTTATTTATTTATTTTTTGAGAGGTTTTTGCTATAGGGCGCATGTGCTCTCCAGAAAGACAGAGAGAGACAGAGAGACAGAAAGTGAGAAATCACACCCCAGGGGGGATGGCCACACCACAATCCCTTCTCCTCCATTCTCTTCTCAGGATCTTGGGTATGCACGTACACACGCCCAGCGTGAGTTTAAGCCACCAGGTCCAGGATGCGAACGCGGTCAACTACATGGGAGTCCAGTGACATAGCCATTATGCTAACTGCTGGTCCCCCAAGATTTATTTTTAAGAATCCTATTGAAACTTTCTAATTTTAGGGGAGTAGATGAATAATGATCGGTGTTCTGTGGATGACCTTTGATATATTTGTTAGCCTCAGTAGCCACAATGAGAATATACTAGTCAGTTTTGGAAGGTCTTCTTAAAAGTCCCAGGTTTTATCATGATTCCTAATTTGTGGCCTGTCTTGAATTACTAAAACAGATAATCTGAACTTCTTCCACTTCCTCTCTTTTTCTCTCCTGGCAACAGACTCAAATAATTCCTATGCTACCTGCTAAAACATTCATGACGATAGACCAAATTGGAACAAGTATCTGATTAAGACACAAGTACAGCGGCCAGCAAGTGACACAGTAATTAAAGTGCTGGACTCCCATATGGCCGACCACATTTCAAATCCCAGCCCTGACAGCCTCCTCTCTCACTTTCCCTCTCTCTCTCTGTCTCTGGTAAAATAAGATAAGATAAAATAAAATAAAATAAAATAAAATAAATAAAAACAAATAATCAAAAAAAAGATTTAAGTACAGGTATCATAGTTGATAGGATAGCATGACTGGAAAACAAAATATTGTGGTTAAGTAGAAAATGAGGCTTTGTGTTGAAAAGCATTCTAAATTATCCACAATACCTTTATTTTATGATGAAAGCTTTTTAAAAATAGTCATTTAAAATTGACATTCAAATTTAACATTAATTTAATATAATGTAGAGACCCACACTAAATATATAATGTCACAAGGTATTAGTTGAATTTGCCATTGCAATTTTTAAAGTCATTGTAGTTTATTTCTTATAATTCATATTTTATTTCTCTATGTGAAAAAGATAAAATGTCAAATATTTTATTAGTTGAACTTTCTAATAAATGGATTGTGAGTTAGTTGAAATTGATGCACCTATTATAATTTATGTAACCTATGACTGTTGAAAAGAAAGTACTACTGCAAAAATAAATTCATCTTTTAGATAAAACGTGAAAACAAACTTTTTTCTATAACACTCACTTTTATTTTTATTATTATGAAATTATGACATGCAAAAGAAATGCATCTCACTTTCTGAAGGACATACAATTGAAAGCAAAAATCTCTTTCCAGAACACATGCCCTGTCTAACTCTTTCATGTAAACAGTTTGGGACTGTTTCTGATTCAGTGCTTCTATTGTATGTCCGCATTATATTAATTGTAGACTTATGCCATTATTTCTTGTTTGATCAACTATAAAAATTATCTACTGACTCCATTTATTGAAGATTAACTATGATAACTTTAATTACACACCTTTCTCTTGTCTCCTTCCTCCACAATTTTTTCTTCTTTTAAGAGAGGTTTTTGCTATAGGGCATGTGCTCTCGCTGGAGAGAGAGAGACAGAAAGTGAGAAATCACTCCTCCAGGGGGAATGGCCACACCACAATCATTCTTCTCCATTCCTCTCTTGGAATTTTGGGCACACACACACACACACACACACACACACGCTGTCGGGTCTGGGACTTGAACTGTGGTTTACTATGTAGGAGTCCAGCAATGTAACCATGATGTATTTTTCTGTTTTTCTATGCAAAAATGCATCATGACTTTACCAACAACCTAATAGTAGCTCTGCTAATAGCTAATATAATTTAAAATAATGTTCTTAAAACTGCTTCTTGAATCATCAGTTTCAGTGTCTCTATCTTCATTCTCCTGCTCTCCTTCCTCCATCTCACACATCTGTCAGCATTCTTCCATGTCGTAAAAATTCCTGTAACTTGCATTCTGTACTATAATTATTAAACTTTCATGATTTCACTATAGGTTGACTCCAAAAATGTGGTGCTGAAATTTAGTGTTGGCCATGTTAAGATTATGTACATTATGCTCCTCTAAACATGAGAGTACAGAAATCTCCAACACAGATTTCCTTCCCTTTGGATACATATCCCATAGTGATACTGTGGATCATAGGGTATTTCTAGTTTTACTTTTTTGAGGAACTCCCATTCTGTCATTCATGTTTATACTAATTTACAGTCCCACAGTTTATGAGTTTTCTTTTTCATTTACCTTGTCAGCAGTTGCTATTTTTTTTAATAATAGCTATCCAACTGTGATGAGATACTATATTGTGGATTTAGTTTGCATTTTCCTAATGATTAGTGATGTTGATGTTTTTTTTTTTTTAGAAAGCAATCATCAGAGAGAGACAGAGAGAGAGAGATATAAGAGAAAGCACCCCCGCCAGAGGGAATGGTCCCACTAAAATCCCTTCTCCTCCATCTCTCTGTCTTCATTTCTGAATATTTCTTTCTGTTTTCCTCTTTTGGCCATTATTTCCCTCTTTTATTAATTGTCTTTCATTCTTTCTGTACTTAAATATTGCATAATTCTTTCTTTGTATTGCCAATCTTTTAACCTTTTTAGTCTCTGTCTTTTTATTTTAAGTTTATTTGTTTATTTCTTCCATGAGAAAGAAAGAAATAGCACCACCACGGGGTCCTGAAACTGCAATCCCCCCCACCCCGTAGCTCAGCCAGCTCCAAATTATGGGCATGCGCATGCCTGGTGGATTGAGAGAAGTCTTCAGAGGCAAACCTGGAACTTTCCATGTGTGTCAGTCTTGCAGACCATGGTGTTTTATGGCTCTGCCCACTTCTGTCCCCATCTAATAATCTTTTAAATTTTCTATTCTGAACTGTTTCCTTATTTTTCATCTCAAACATTTTATTAAGTTCAATTTTTATTAACTTTATTTTATTTTTTAAAGATTTATTATTATATTTCTTGAAGGAGAGCACCCTAGACAAGTTCGTTAAGTTGCAATGGTCTCCCAAGCTTTGCAGTTAGCCAGGATCAGAAGCATGGCTGCAGGCTTGCCTAGCAAGCAGGTAGATCTGAGATTGAGGTAGATCTAAGACAAGAATCTGGAGCTTTCTCACGGAGCTTCCAGAATGGGGCAACATCAATTCTATCACCTATGCTATTGTAGCTGGGCCTCACGAATATTTTAAATTTTATACCACTATTAACCAAATTCATTGCAGATTGTTTATATTTTGTTAAAACTGTACCCTATCTAAACACTCTGAAGACAATAATTAGAAGTAATTCATTGCTGATTTGTTTTACTCTGTTCTCAAACCTGAATTCTATTGATTTTCCTTCAGGATTAGTTATCTCACTTTTTTTCAGTTTTATTGATTACGAATTAGTGAATTTCTAAAATATCAACCCGTTCTTGATTATTGGTAAATATGATTTAAAAAATAGGCAGTGTATTGAGTTGTCAGGAAAGTCATGACACATTTTTTTTTATTAAAAAACATAAAAAAAGGACATGACTTTCCCAATGACTTAATATATGTGTGAATGTGTGTGCATGTGGGTATGCATGTGAGGTATTTTGAGGGTTTATTGCAATTCTAGGGGTGTGATATAAGTATGAAACAAACTGACAAATAAGAATCTAGAGATGTTCAAATACCAAAAATAAGGCCAGTCTTACTAATATCAACAAATCCTCACTTGTGGGGCCTTCTCATTATATCTTCCACATATATCTGTTACTAAAGCAAACATCACCTTCTGATGCACAGGAATGAGGTAGTCTGAACACTGTGTGTCTTTCAGGGTGACCCTCCTGGGGGAGGCAGTAATTTCTCATGTTCCTTCTCACTGCCTCTCTCTGTATCTCTCTAGTAAGCACACATTCTCTATGGTAAAAGCACAAAACAAAATTTTAGCTTGTTTAAAATAAAATCAACTTAGTCAACTAGTTAATATATAAAACATTTTATAAAATTACTTTTAAAACCTTTGTAATTATTCTCAGATTTTTTAAACATAAATCTTTAATGATATGTTTTAAGCTTTTAGTATCTGTCTCTTTTTTATTTTGCTTTAGGATAACATATTTTACCATACAAAACTTTTTTATATGTAAGTTCTTATATTTTTAAATATATTTTTATATCTATAACTTTGTTTTAATATAATTTTGACTTTTGTCTTGCTTTTCTTTGCATAGGCTTACTTTTGCAAACAACTTTAAATAGCCACCGATTAGTAATTATTATTACTAATAAAAGACCATAGTACAAGAAGAGAGATGCAGAGAAAGAAGCAGAGACAGAGAGGTTGACTCCTGCATCTAAGAGAAATTTAATGGTACTATCTACCATATCCAGGGCGACCCAGGACTCCAGTCTTGATAGTCACAGTTTGCACTGGAGCTGGCACAGAGGTCCCATCATTGGTCAAGGATCCAGGTCAGTCTCATCTTGGCTTTTGACCCCAGGATCCCTCAATCCAGAGGACAGTCAACTTCCTATTGGCTCCTTGGTTTGCAGAGTGGCTAGGATTTGTGAGGGACCTGGCCCTGACTGGGGCATTTGCCCTTCCAGTGGCCAGGCTGCCTGCAGAAGTGCCATCTGTCAGGAGCACCCGGAGAGAAGCTCCTAGAACAGAGGCAGGACCTATAGGGCAGTCAATAGGTGGACTTGCCTTCTCTCCCTGTGTTTCTCCCTCTGGAGCCTATGTTTCTTTTCTTCCTTATTCCTGTTATAAAAAGTTAGGTTGGCATAGCCAGTAGTTCATCATAGGTGACCTCAGATTCCCTTGTTAGTTTTGGAGCTCCTGTTATATGTCTAGGGTAGGCATAGTAATGAACCTAGCCCTGAAGATGAAATTCCCTGTGGTGGTCCCTGGGTCCAAGGGCATACTTGGTCATGGCCTCCTTTAGCTATTTTTAGAATGCTACTGTTTTTTTTTTCTTTTTAATGATTATTTATTCATTTTTATTTGTTATTATTATTTTTGTTGTTTTAATCTGACCAGAGAGAGACAAAGAGAGAGAGAAAGGAAAAGTGAGAGAGCAAGCTGCCAAGTCCAGAACTCAAACCATGGCTGCCCATGTGAGAGTCCAGCACCTTAACCACCAGGCCACCCACTGGCCTGTTACTGGATTTTTACCATTAAGCTCCTGGGAGATTGTAGAGACCTTTGTGTAATTAATGGGCTTAACCCTAGTGGTGTTTAGTTCCTTTTTAATATTAGAAAACAAAGTGACACTCTCTTGTCTTTCCTTTTCATGGTCATAACTCATATTCTTTACTGAGTATCTAGAGTTGGATAAGTGTCAGGTGTCTCCAAATTTATGGGCCTCCTTCAGCATCCCTTCCTTCTCAGTGTCAGATAATAGTTGTTGTCCCAATGTCACTACTACATCTCTCCAGGACAAATAAAATGCCATCATCAGGGGCTGGAATCCCTCTATGTACTTACCAGGGTCATCTGAGAGCTTTCCCAGGTCTTCCTTTCTTTGTTTAAGTTCTATGACAGAGAAAGGTTTTTGGATTCCCATAGGACCAAATTCATTAGACACATTCATCAGAGGGAAACTCAAGGCCAGTTTGGGCCTTAAGTAGAGGAGAGTAGGGTCCAACACGAGAACCAGAGGATAAAGAGATGTCTTTGAAGCTTGGACCAGAGGAGAACCTCTCTTCCTATTTGATTTCTTTAGCAAGAGGGTGGTTGGACTCTCTTGGACCCTCCTGAGCTCTCCCTTTTTGTGGGGAATCTTTTGCCATTTCTGGAAGAGAGGAGTTCTAGCCAGTCCTAACATAGTTGTTAGAGTAGGCTATGCATAGTTCTGGGTTGTCCCCAAGCACAAAGAAAGTTTACACATATGGAATTTTGTTTTATTTCCTTAATTGCCTGCAAAATAGATCTAGCTGAAGGATGGTATTAGGATTAATACTATCATTTAGGAAACATTTATCCTGGTTTCTTAATTTATATAGTGGCCCATCATTGTTGCAAAAGAAAATAATCCCTGGCTTCTTGAGGGATTCTGGCAAAGGAGCTCCAGTTTTTGAGAATATAGCCCAAAGGCAAATCCGGGGGAACAGTCAAGGTATGGTTACTCATATAAAAGACAAAATTGAAAGGATGAGGAGAAGGGACAGGGTGTCCCCTGTTTCACTTCACATACTGGGGAGGGCCAGAGCATCCTCTGTTGGCTTCCTGATTGAGGGAGGGGCAGAGTGTCCCCTGATTCCTCCTGTACCTGGGGACTCTGGTTTAGTTTACCTTGCTATGTGTCCCAGATCTGCCTACTGCTTGTCTGATTTGCTGAGTGAGGCCTCTTCTTGATTCCATTAGGTTGGAGAAGGGCCATGTTAGGTAAACCCACCACTGTTTGGAGGAAAAAGAGAGTTTAGGGGAAACCTGTAGTTCTGATAGGCCTCTGACAATTTCTCTGCACAATTTGTAATGAGCTGGGCTATCTATGGTAGTTATTTACAGTGAGGGTTTCTTTTCTCCAGGAACCAAGTAAGACTACAACAGAAAAAATGACAGGGAGTACAGAGGGCAAGTTGGTTGGGAATCTTCCTTTCTCTTGTTTCTCTTTATCTCTTGTTTTTTGAATTCCCAGGTCTGCAGTATTCCATCCTCTCTCTCTCCTTTTCCATTTCTTCCTCTCAAACATAAGATGGACCAAAAGAAAAGCAGGGAAAGTTAAACACTGACAGACAGGTTAGCATGTACAGCCATGACCTGCCATGACTCGTGCCCCATCTGACTCCTAAAACTCAACAAAAATCCTCTTAGGTCTCAATGTCTCTCTGAGATTTTCTTAGTTTACCCTGAATCTGTCCATCCTTTCTTTATTCACTTTTGGCTCTCATCAACAAAGGAGGAGGTGGGATAATGTACTAACAGAAGGACCTTTTGGGCAGTGGGTCAGGAGTAAGGAGGTGGAGAGAAGTCTAAGGATGCTGCATGTAATAAGCAGGACTTGAGGCCATAACTCTGGGGAGGAGGCATTCGGTAACTTGGCACCAGCACCAGAGAAGCATGTAGTTGACTAATGTGGTCAAAACTAGGGACTGAGTGAGATAAGAAGGAAGAAATCCCCTTTCTGGGCTAATGTTGTCAAAGCACATGAGTTAGGAAACACCTAGAAGAGACACAACTAAAGATGGGAGGAAGGGAGAGTTTTGACCATGAGGTAAGCTGCCAGGGATAAATTACACAGGAAGCCAGTGAAACCTGCCTGTTCTAGGAGTGTTCACCCTAGTCAAGGAGTGGAAACAACAGTGGAGCCAAAGTCAAGTAAGACAAAGACAGAGAACTCAAGGTATATGGTCATGCATAAGGAAAAGAAGCAGCTTCGGTGTGCTTTGCGAAAGAGCAAGGAGAGAGGGGAGACAGGTCCCTGCCTCTAATATAAGGGAGGAAATCTTACTTACATCTAGGAAGGCTGTATGATCTGAGTTGTGGCACCAGAAAGATATCACAGGGTGAACAAGATCCTCTATTCTAGGCTTATATTGGCAAAGAATTGAAGACAGATGCCAGCAGATAAGCAGATAGTATAGAAACTTTATTTGGCTACACAAAACAAACTACATCTCAAGAAGGGAGTGTGGGTGGCTGAAGTCAGACCAGCCTGTCTCAGGGTTGTCTAGTTGGGTTTCTTTTATGATGGCTCTGGTTCCCTCTCCTGGTACGTCTTCTGGGTATTCCTTGCCTTTCACCATGTGGTTGTCTATTACTGACAGCCAGGGACTTACATAACCTACACACTTCTGCACATGCATTCTCTCCAGACTGTCTCATGAAAGCTCACAGAGCTATGGAGGAGAGGTCAAAACTGCAGTGCTACTACATGCTAAGTGAGCACAGGTAGCTTAAGGACATGCCATGAGCCTAGTGTGCACGTTCAGCCTTAAGGCAAGGAGGGGCAGCCTCAATCTTGGGGCAGGGCAAGCAGGAGTTTGACATGAGGCATGATAGAGACTTGGCAGGGAGGTGGAGAGGCTGATAAACTTTCCATCAGGAATAGTTGACAACAGGCTGAAGTGATCCCGATGGGACTTTTTTCCTTGCAGGGTGGTGGGGAGCAGCCTGTCTCATCCTGCTCATGTCTAACTGCTAGCTAACAAAACCACTTTTAGCTGCACTGCAGCTTTTTTGTTGAATATACTGAGCAATGATTTCTCTTATTGTGATATATCCACCAAGGTGTTCCCATCAGTCTTGTCTCCCAAAAATTCATTCCAATCTTTTGACTGCTGATGTCTCACTGCTGCCATTCTCAGAAACTCTGTAGACTTATTCACTTTTGTATTTTTTCACTGAGCATTCAATGGATTTTTGAGATAGAGGGGAGTTTAATGAGATTTCTAACTCTAATAACTGGAACCAGAAGTCCTGTGAGAAATCTTTAAATGTTATTTCATAAAGAGAAACAGTTCATTTCTTCATAGTCAATACCAAAGAAATATTCTCATATGTATGTGTATGTATATATATATATATATATATATATATGTATATATATATGTGTGTGTGTGTGTGTGTATGTGTGTGTGCATGAATTAATTGAGTTCTCTGTTCTACAGTATTTACACAAATACTCAAAATAGCCTTAAGAATAGAAGGCTACTTTTTCTCTTCTAAAAACCCCTTCTAGAATGCCTGAAATGAGTGATACCCACAAATGTTAACAGACCATTTGTCCCATTTGATAACAGGACTCTTCCTACATCCTGTCCCTGGCATAGTATCCTTGTGATGGGTGAATCAAACCTATTACAGACCATTTGACTCATTGATAACAGGACTTTTTCTACATCCTATCCCTGAGACAGTGTCTTGTGATGTACATGCAGTACACTCTTTGCTGATGCCTTCCTGAAAAACAGAACTTCCTTTCTAATCACCAACCTTAGAATTGTAAAATCCACCATGGAAGTACAATCCCCCACTTCCAGATGTCCCACCTTTTTGTACCAGACCAATTGAAAAACTCTTCATTAAAATCCTTGTCTCTCATTCTCAAAGCCAAATAAAAGGAACTCCTGTATCTGATCACCCTGGAGAAAGGCATGTTTACCTTTCTCAGGATCTGGTCACACATATTTGTATTTAGAAATAAACAATGTTAATTGCAGAGTTAGTTATTTCTAACAGCTTAAGTGAGTAAGAAGGAATTCAAGGTAAAAATGTTTTTTATCATCTATTTGAAAACCAAAAAGTTTTAAATAATATCACATGTTTAAAAACATATTAAAATACAAATGACAGGGGCAAGCAGCTGGCATGGTGGTTAGGGTGTTGGACTTCCACATGGTTGATTGTAGTTCATGTCCTGGACCTGGAGGTCTGCTTTCTCACTTTCTCTATCTGGCGAATGTGCATGCTATAATAATAATAAATAAAATAGAATAAATAATTCTTTTTTAAAAAAAGAAAGCGAATGTGGAGATATTTTGACAATATTTCAAAATAAATAGCTTATAAAAAAAACCCAGTGAGCAAGCCACAGTGATGCAGCAGCAATGCAACAATCTGTGATGCTTAAGTCACATTGGAGGGTCTGGAATTTTGTTCCAGAGGTCTCTGGTGCATGCCAGGCATGTAGACACATGTTTGTGATCCTTGCTAGGTAGGCTGAGGGTGAACACTGGATATATAAGGCATGAAAATGCTTCTATTGGTTATGCTTCTGTTTCTCTCCCTCCTTATCTCCCATTTCTTTTCTCATGGAGGGGACAAATAAAACAAAGTTAAAAATAAAAAAAGAGTTAATTACTTCACCATCCCTCATAAAAATCCCTTATAATTTATTAAATTGATAATGTTAAAAATAATAATTGGAAAAAATGTTACAGGATATAAAGGAAGAATTAATTTAAAAATGAAATGACTAATAAATATTTAATTTTAAATTATGGATAAAAATTTAAATTTTTAACAGATATATAATAAGACTTTTTGGATGCAACTACCAAAAATATAATTTGAACTAATTTAAGCTAAAATGGAGTATATTAAAGTAATATCAATAGTTTATTGAATTAAAAGAAGAGATACATGCCCTAGTATGTTTCTGGAGTTTGAAGTGTCCCTGTGTCTCTAAGACATTGACTCTCTCTGAGAGACTTATATATACAAATGACATAGAAAAGCAAATGTGGCAATTGATTCCCAGAGTTAAATCAACCTTATTTAGTAACCCTGTAGGAGAGGTTCTATTTATCTGGAAGTACTCTGGCTTACCTTTGTACATTCGAATACTGCTATGGGCATTCCACGCTGTGATTGTCCCAGTCTGGTTCACATTGTAGCCCCTCTGGTCAGGGAATGGTGACCAGGTTGGCTACCAAAAAAAAAAAAAGAATGTGGAGATATTTTGCTGACCAGATAAAATAAACACTATACAGATGTCTAGTGAAGAGTTCTGGTAAAAGGAAGGTGCTGTGTTCTTTTTTTTTAGGAAAGAATACTATTTCTTCATGTTGATGTGGTACATTTTCCTTATCCACTCCTCTGTCGTTTAGGCAGTTAGGTTGATTCCAAGTCTTTTCTGTTGTGAATAGTGCTTCAGCACACATGGGAATGCAGACATTTCTTTTACATATTGATTATTCATCCTTTGAATATATACCCAGTAGTAGTATTACCAGATCATATGATCTAAATGCAGTCTTTTTAAAATGAAAGTTCATTCATTTATAGCCTTTATGAGAGAAAAAGAAAGAGAGAGAAAGATACTGGTACTCCAGCTGGTTCTTCTCACTATGGTCTACACTCAGCCTCTGCTACCCTGGATCATTGGCATTTTTAAGTGCCCAGTGTATATAGAATGAACTTGGGACATTGTCAACCTAGTACTCTTCCATGTGATTTCAAAATTTTGAAGTATTGCTTTACTATTGTGCCTTTGTGACTGGCCACACATTAAAAAAAAATTTTTTTTAAAGAACTACTGTTTTCTATACCATTATAGAATGGAAAATAATAGTATTCTAATTTACATTCCTATCAACAATGTGTAAGTGTTCTCTTCTCTCCACGTTCTCACCAAACTTGTTTACTGTTGTCTTTTTGATAACCATTCTGACTGACATGAGGTTGTATCTCAATGTGGGTTTGATCTATATTTCCTGAGTGTTAGTGATATTGAGCATGTTTTCATATTCTTCTTGACCTAGCAGAGAGGTTTTTGAATGTTCTCACCACAAAGAAATGATAAATAGATGAGGTGATGGATATGCTAACTATCCTGATTTGATCAGTAAAGAATCTATACATGAATTTAACATCCCATTTTATCTTCTGGATATGTACAATTATAAAGGGTCAATGAAAAGACAATATTGCAAAATTATAGAACAAAACATTTCTGGATTCTCTCCCTCCCCCTTTTAATAACTTAACTGAAAGAAAATAACCTGTATAGAAAGTATGCAAATTTGATAAGCTACTGTTTGTATATCCCCATGAAAACATCACCACAATCAAGAGCATGAAAATATTCTGTATCCCCAAAAATCTTTTCATAATCATCTCAGAAGCTAGAAACAATGTCCCTCAACAAATGGATGGATAAATATTATAGTATATCCATACACTGGAATACTATAGTGTAATACAAACAAATGAACTGTTGATTGTGCAGCAAAATGAATATCTCATAATAATTATGCAGAATAAAAAAACTATACAAAAAAGAATGCATACTAGAATTATATAAAATTAAAGTGCAAACTAGAATCCAATGCCAAAATACTAGTTGCCTGGGGTAAGGAGTGGGCAGATTTAAAGGGAGAGAAGGATTACAAAGGGACACAGAAAGACTTTTGGGGCTTGGATTTTTTTCTTGATAATGACTTTAACACCCATAAGAATTTACAGCATGTTGACCTACCAGGGGGAAGAGTGAAAAGGAACTATATCACTTAATTTTTTTCTAGGTCATTGTTTGACAAAGGATTATTGAGTCATTATAGGCTGAGGGTTTATTGGCTAAGAATAGACTGGTGCATCTGGCATTACTTTAAGACCAATAAGCAACTAAATTTTCAAGAAGCTACATTCTAATTATCAAATTTCACCAAAGTCCCATCTGGTGAGCTCTGCCAAGCATCCACGTGGTCTTTTGAGAATAACAGAAAGAGAGAAAAATAAATTTAACAAGTACCAAGTGCCCCTAACTCAGCTTCTTCATCCTAACACAAAGAAACAATAGCAGAGGACAAAAGCTATATTCATGAGTATGATTTATTGTCATGTTACCCAGTGAATGGACCAGGTAAACATATAACTTAGGAGGAAATAAGCAACATGAATAATTTAGAGAAAGGAATAAGCATTCCTTTGCTCTATTATGTTGCTTACCTCAGTTAATGTTTTGAATCCCATGTGAGCATCTAACCTTTCACTTTTCTGTGTGGACATCATGACTATTATTCACAGGGATAAGAGCTAGAGAAGAATTTAGAAACTAAGTCCAATTTCATTCTTTTATTTCATTGTTATTTTGCCAAAGGGCAGGTATACCCACCAGAGAGAGACAGAGAGAGAGGGAAAGTGAAAAAGCACACTCCTCCCGGAATGGGGAATGATCAAGCTACAATCTCATCTCCATTTACCTTCCTTTCAGGACTTTGGACACATGTGTATAAGCACCCAGTGTATTATTATTATTATTATTATTATTTTGGAGAGGTTTTTGCCAGAGGGCGAGTGTGCTCACCAGACAGACAGAAAGAGACAGAGAGACAGAAAGCGAGAAATCGCCCCCCAGGGGGGATGGCCATGCCACAATGCCTTCTCCTCCATTCTTCTGTTGGGATCTTGGGCACGCACGCACATGCGCTTGGCATGAATTTTAAACCACCGGGTCCGGGATTCGAACTGCGGTCGACTACATGGGAGTTCCAGCGACATAGCCATTACGCTAACTGCTGGTCCTGCCCAGTGTATTTTTTGAGCCACCCTGTCTGTATGTGAGACCTGTTACTGATCTCTTACATATTACAGCATAAAACTATATAAAACTTATATCTGTAAGAAACTAGTTACCTACATTATATCACTATTTTGGTTTTATCTTTAATAATAATAGCAGCACTCATCTTTAATAAAAATGCTTGGGGGACCAGCAATTGGCATAATGGCTATGTTGCTGGACTTCCATGTAGTCGACTGCTGCTCAAGTCCCGGACCCAGTGGCTTAAACTCATACCGGGTGCGTGTGCATGCGTGCCCAAGATCCCGAGAAGAGAATAGAGGAGAAGGGATTGCGGCATGGCCATGACCCCTACGGGGTTATTTCTTGCTTTCTGACTTTCTGTCTCTCTCTGTCTTTCTGGCAAGCGCACACACCCTATAGCAAAAACCTCTCCAAAAAAAAAAAAAAAAGGTGCTTGGGAAAAACTTTTAAAATATGTTTTTTACCTTCATTTTAGGACAACTTAGTCTTAATATCCTTAGAAAGGATATTTTTTATCCAGCTATTAATAATTTATTTCCTTTTACCTTGGAAGTAAATTAAATATGTTAGAATTGACTTTTGAATTATTACACTTGTCACTACATAGAGGATAGAAACATAAAATCACAAAGCAACACATTTATAAGAAAATAATCGCACTTAATATGTAAGTAAAAGAGAGAAATACGTAACTAACAATGATTTGTATAAGTAAATTTACATATGTAAAAGAAATCATCTAGAAATAAACATTTGCCTTAATAATATAATGCTATCCAAACTTCTTAGGGAATATTCAAGAAAAATGCAGTTTTAATTCGAATATGCACAGGAGATCAATTAATGAATCACATATGCAAATATAAAGGCAATGACCCTGATTCCAAATGCTTGTTATTTCTGGAGCTGGCATATGGCTCTCTCTAACAGCAGACATAATGATTTCAATAAATTAGCTGCTAATGCCATGTAATGAACTCTGATTTATGTTAATTTGGCCATTACTTAGCAATTTCATGTTAATTTTTTTTTTAAATCAGTTTTTAAGGGAGGATTAGAATTTCATTCTGCATTTAAGGTTTTAAAAATGGTAAGAAGAAGGAGAACATTTTGATTCAGATAGTCTAATAAGACAAAAGCAGCTTCATAAAGAATGCAGAATGTGACTCCCAAAGTTTAAATGAAATATCCCAAGTTTACCAATGAATAGTGATTATGTCAAAGTGTTGAAATAAATTATCATGCTCATATCATAATCATTGTTGAATCTCCTGCTAAAGTCTTTCCTGTCCCTACTATTTTTATTTGTGCAGAGTGTTAAAAGATTTGTCTGATTATTATTGGTAGGGTGATGGTCTTGGTAGTGGCAGTAATACATACACATATATTAACATATATATCTATCAATATTAATTATATATATGTATTTATATAGCAAATGCACATACTAGATTACTTGAATGAAATAATTAGAAATCAGAAATGTCAAAGAAGAAAACATATATTCTTTTCTGACCCTTGCCAAGTAAAATTTAAAAACTTTTTCAAGTATGGTCTTGCACAGACAAATAAACAGCTTACGTAAAAAGAAACAAACATAAATATATTTAATTTTATTATTGCAAGAGTCTTAAAGAGTAAGATAGAAGTTAAATGATCGATACTCTTATGTACATTATTCTTAGCATCTCATTTATATTTCTACACCTCAGTTTCCTTATACAGGAGTAGAAGAATGAAAATTAACTGAGAAGACTCTTATGAAATTTAATTAGTTAATGTATGCAAAGTGCTTGGCAAATGGTAAGAATTAAAGAAGTATTGGAAACAAGTATGATGAAATACATGATATCACTAAATTGAGCACGCGTCTAGTTCTTTTTTTAAAAAAATAGTTATTTATTATTATTTTAAATTTGGCCAGAGAGAGAGAAAGGGAAAGGTAGAAAGCAAGCTGCCAGATCTGGGACTTGAACTCAGTCAGCCATGAGGGAGTCCAGCACCTTAACTACCACTCCACCTGCCAACTCCATAGGTATCTACTTCTTACATTATTTTTATTTATTATCCATATTACAACCAATATGAAACATCAGTGTGACTATGCTACAACTTTTGCTTGTAATTTTTCCATGGATACATCCAGAAACCCTGGTAAGCATGGACTAGAAGTATTTTGGCTTCTACAGTGTGCTAATGTCACCTGTCTGTCAGGCTGGATCATGTCTCTCCATCTACTCGTACTCTACTGCTTGTATTTACCTCAATAGGTCACAATGCTGTATGTACCACGTCTATATAAAGAATAGACCAAGAGGTATCATTGACCACGTACCAGAGTCTAGAAAGATCAGTAGAAATTTCTCATGTAAATAAAGTTAGAGCAGGCATTTCAGGCAGTGTATATTGTTATGTCAATGCCATTGTTCCCAAAGCATCTTGGTACTCTGTACTTTTGCATATTACAGTATTTATTTATTTCTCTTCCTCTCTTCTCTCTCTCTCTGGTAGATTTTTAGCATCATATTGATAGTAACATACTTACTCAACATATCTTTTAACATGTAGTGCTTCGCACACTATTGAGAATATAGTGAACTTCCTATGAATATTCCTTGAATCTTATGTTGGAGACTGTGGAAACTTATATTCATAAGATGATCTGCCAATATGAGAAATTAAGGTGTAAATTTTAAGTGAACCTTGTGTATTTCATATAAATCCTATATTTATGAGATGTCACTCTTGTTTTTCAGTGGGTTTATTTTCATGTTCAAACCCATGAAATCTCAATTTCATCTCTTTTCATTTATAAATACTGAAAATATTACTTTATTTCTTATAATATAATCTTTTCTTTTTTATTTCCCACAGCAGTATCTGTATCTAATTAGTTCTAATAAATCATTCACTTTATGAAAATAATAGAAGTATGGCAAATTAATTCAATGCTAATCATAAGTTGAAGATTTTGATGTCTTATTTTCTCCTCTAAGACAAAGTTAAAGGTTCCAGGAATGTGAAGCTGTGAATCTTCTTGCTGATCCACATATATAAGGAGACCAAAGTCTACCCATGGCCCAGCTGGAATTCCATGATAGATACTGAGCTGCAGTAGGTTCAAGGACATGAGCTCTATGTACTTCATTTTTTTGCATCTGTAACTGGGATTTTAGGATACATGAGTTTAATATGAACCAATACATACTCTATTGTGTTGGAGGGAAATCTCTTTGTGTGAAAATCCTCAAAATTTCCCAGAGCTTTGCACCCTTCTTATTAGTTTATCAGGACTCTTTCAGAATTAGTTAGCTGCTACTTTTATAATCATTGCAATGAGGTAAGATTTTGATTTTCATCTGCACTGACTATTGGAGTCAGATAATAGACTTTCCATCTAATTCAGAGTGTTCAAGAGTCTGGATATGTGGACAAGTAGTCATTTTAGGATTTTTTTTCTAAACAGATTGCCATTTTTTTAAATTATGTAAACTACCTCTTGTACCATCTGTGATCACATAGAATGTTGCTTTGTTTTATTTTTAATAATACTAATAGATTGCTGTATAAAATTATTCACCAGATTTTCCTACTATAATACTCATATATAACATTTTAGATTCCTTGTTAACTAGTGCGATTAACTGGTACTGTGTGTGTGTGTGTGTGTGTAGGGCAGGAGAATGTTTTAAGTGTAAATACAGAACACTTGAAATAGAAATATAGAACTATAGAAATACAGAACATTTTTTTAATTTAGCATTATGTGAATTTTTCAAAAAGCTAAATTGGTAGAATCTTGGGTGATTATTAAGAGTGAAGTTTATCCATTATGAATTTTGGTGCATAAAACTTAGATAGGGGGACCAGCAGTTAACGTAATGGCTGTGTCTCTGGATTTCCACGTATTCGACCGTGGTTCAAGTCCTGGACCTAGTGGCTTAAACTCACGCTGGGCATGTGTGCATGCGTGCCCAAGATCCCGAGAGGAGAATGGAGGAGAAGGGATTGCGGCGTGGCCATCCCCCCTGGGGGGTGATTTCTTGCTTTCTGTCTCTCTGTCTCTCTCTGTCTGTCTGGCGAGCGCACACGCCCTATACAAAAAAAACAAAAAAAAAAAAAAAAAAAAATCTCCAAAAAAAAAAAAAAAAAAAAAAACTCTCCATAAAAAGAAAAAAAAAGAAAAAACTTAGATAGGCATTTCAATGACAAGCGAGTAATCATTGGGGATATGAAGAAAACTGATGTGAAACTGTCAATTCAACTCAGAGCTTGGACTGAAGAGGCTGGGACACATGGGAGTGGGCAGTTTATCAACTAAGCAGTATTAATCAGAGCAAGAAGATATTGTCTCTGAAAGGAAAAATACAAAGGAACTTCAAAAATTTGTGCAAAAAAAATGGAATTAAACTGCAAATTAATTTTGGTGCAAAACATTTTTGAGATCCATCCATAAATATTTTTATAACATGTATTTGCATATTATAAAATAAACTTGGATTTTTTGAAAAATTCCTGTATAAGAAATCTTCTTAGTTGTATTAGACAGGCTTTTCCAGAGAAACAGTCAATAGTATATATATGTGTATGTACATGCATACATAATATTTTCATACATACATTCTTACGTATCTGCACACACACAGGCTGGCAAGTCTCAAGATTTGCAGGGTGAGTTGACAAACTGGAGACCCAGGAGAGCCATAGATATAACTCTAGACCAAGCTCTGAGAAGAACGAGGAGAGTTGGTGGTGTAGTTCCAACTTGAAAGCAAGCTGGCTTAAGACTCAGGAAGAGCTGCTGTGTTAGCCTGAGTGCTAAAATAGAAAAAAAAAAAAAAAAAGTCAACATTCCAGTTCAAATTCTGTCAGGCAGGAAGAATTTTCTCCTACTCAGCCATTCTATTCTGGTCAAGTCTTCATTGGAATCAGTGGGATCCACTCATATTGAGGATGACAAGCTCCTTTTAGGGGGAGGGGTTTATTGTTAAGTAAATAAGTTTAGAAATATGTAGGATAATTCACTTAAGCCTTGGTAGTCACAGTAAGAATATCAGACTGTACTTTGTGGTACAAACTGTGTTCAAATCCATACAGACAATTGATCATTTGGTTTAGTGACTTTATCATCTCGTATGTTTGACATGTCCGTTTGTGAGAAACCTTCAAACTGGAAAAATCGTGGAGCTTGTTTTCTCCATATTCTGTGTAACGTGTTTTAGGATCAGAGACATTATAGCAGTCAGACCCTGAAATTATTCCTATTGCTCTTCCTACAGCTGAGGAATCCCAGTAGGAATTCTATTAGGAATTAGCAGAAATGAAATAGGAAGTCCACTCCTGTATGCAGTACTGGTAATCTAAATCAAAAGTCGCAAACCAGACGGAAAGAGAGAGAAGGTAGTCTTGGGAACAATTCCCTCACCTTTAAACTATGTGCAGGGTTTCAGGTGGCTTAAGCAGAAATTATGTTTCCCTTTCCTTGGTAGAATCTTTCAAGATCTCAAAACTCACCAGAGCAATTGTAGTATGTTTGACCCAGTGTGAAGTGTCATTCACTCCTAAGTTTCTACCTCCCACTTCCCCTCCACTCTGAGAACTGCCAGCCTGTAGTCATGGTGCTCATTTTGTAATGGCTTAATTTATATTTTTTCAGGACTTGTTTATTTAAACAAAAATCATACCTAACTTTTAGTTAATCAGCCCTGTAAATTATACTTATGAATGCCTGTAGCACTCTAAAGTCCTGCCTACAAAGCCTTTGGATCTTATCATTTGGGTTGAATCTTTACCAAAAATTATTTTAATTGATTCCCAAACTTATTTATTGCCATTACCATTGCCATTGTGGTAATAAACTTTAAGTAAGCATGTTCAGAGGAAATATGAGTGTGGAAGTTAAAGTGTTGATGCTTATATGAAAATGAAATTAAATCCTTAGGACAGATTCGATGAAGATGAGAGAAAAATAAAATATGCTGGACTATGTAGAGACAGATAATAGCAAACAAATAAGAGAAAAGTCACAAAAATCTAGACACATTCTGCAATCACATTGCTTAGCAACTGTTCTAAATTCCAACTCTCTTTGAAGAAACTCAAGCTGAAATTCACACATAAGACTGTAGTTTATGAAAAGAAGGGAGTTCAGAGCTTCAAAGAAAAGACTTTGGCCCCTCCATTAGAAATAATTGGTGAATCAATGTACATTTTATACTTTATGTTAAAATAAAAATTGTATTTATCGGTCTCTGTAATCCCCCTTTTTGATCAATTGATTGACAAAATAACTACACTAACATTTTTTGCCTATAGAATATATATTTTGGTTAAATCAGTCTTCATAATTAAATATATTCCTGTACTTTAACAATACTTGTGCCTTGAGTTATTCCATAGAAAGATCAAATTCATTATTTTTCAAGAAAAAATTGGTATCCAATTATAGGAGGTGATGTTTCATTTAAGTGGTTCAGTGGAAGAGTCAGTAGAGAGGAGGTGGCCTTGAGTTGGAAGGCAGAAGCAGCAATGAAGCAGTGCTGGTGACATGTGGCGAGTGGGAGCCAACTTACCTGGATGTAAGATTAAGAGTAAAGGAAAAGAAGGGTGTGGTGGAGCCCGCCCTATGGCAAGAGTTAAGGAAAAGAAGAGGCTGAATTGAGAAAGACAGCAGAAGCCAAGAAATCTGACCGAAGAGTAGTAAGTGATCCATCTATGGAATGCACCCAGATGGTGTCAGCATTCAGTGCCATGCTGAAGTACTCATGCTGTATCTCTTCGTGCTAAGTTATTAATGGTTCTGGATGGCAGTAATGAAAAAGAGATAATGTAATCAAAGCCATATTGGTATTGGACGTAGAATCAATTTATTAGATACATGGACAGAACTGGGAGACAGAAGATCTCAGATTACAACCATAGAATGGTTGTAAACAAATCTAAGTTATTTGACCCTAACTCTAACTCTCAATAATTATTTATTAATATAAAATATCAAGATATCTTTCTAATTTGAATGATAACTACCTTCTTGTTCATCATTCTTTTAGTTACTGTTTTCTAGCTGTTTAACTAACATGATTTGAACTAGGTGACATTACAAATATAATCTACAATGTAATTACATATATAATTAATTATTTTATGAGATGATTATCATATATTTGAATGGTTTGTCTTGGTGCATCACTATAGTCATCTCAAATACTCTGATGGTTATAGATCAACTGGTTTGATTCACTCCATTCTACAACATGCATTGCTTGGTCTTCATATATTTTTCTAACACCATTTCTATCTACTCTTCAATTTCTCTGACTTATATGTTTCCATGTAACCTCAGTTTTATCTCTTCTTAGCTGATTTCATAAATTCTTCTCTTCTAGTCACCTGTCTAATACTATCTCAATATACCATCCAATAGAGGATGCCCATTAATAGCTGTAGTAAACTCTAAACTGCAGTAAATTATATGACTAGGATTTTTATCTAGGCTTTTCTGCTCATAAAATATGTGCTTTTTCCCCTCATGTCCCTCCTGAATAGGCTTTGTCAAAAATGAACAGCATATAAATATTTGATTTATTACATTCCTATCCTCAGCACCAAAATTGAAATGCTGTACCGAAAGCTCCATTTGTCATCAGGGTGGTAAATGTTCACCCAGTCTACTCAAATTCTTCTTCATAAGCATGGCTAGGACTAGAATTTATGTGGCCAAACAAAACAAAACAAGAAACCCAAAAGCAATAATGGGAATTAAGTGTTCTCCATGAGTGAGTACACATCCATTCTCATTATTAAAGGCAAATATGCAAAAGAAATGACCATTTAATTCTACTTATAACTCCAAAGATTTTGAGCAGTAACATTAATTTTCTTGCCCAGAAAAACTTAACAGGGTCAAACGTAAATATAACATTTGGCAGAATGAGTTTCATATCACCTCTCTTCCTTTATCTCTGCTCTATGAGTTTATGTGTAACACACTCACCTGAGAAGAGCTGCTGTGGAGTTCCTACCTGCCTCTGTGTAGCCTAGAGATGGAGGAATGCATGGAAGAAATATGAATAGTCCCATTTTACGTTGTGACTGAGTGAGGGAGTAGGCTGTCTAGAAGTCAGAAAATAGCCAGTGTATAGAAAACAATCTATTTAATAGTTACTGAAAAATTACTTTAGACTACTTAGCCTACTGTGTTCAAGGTTATATATTTGGCTTCATGATACCCTGTACTTTTAGTTTTTCAAGAACAGTCCTTATATTTCTTTGCTGTGTTCTCCTCTTCTTGTACATATATAAATATATTGCATTCTTTCTTTCTCCCTATACACACACACACTTTCTTTTTTATATAATTATTTATTTTTAATTTTATTCATTTATTATTATTCTTCAATTTGGTCAGAGAGAAGAAAGAGAGAGAGAGAGAGAGAGAGCAAGTCACCAGGTCCAGGACTCAAACCACTATGAGAATATAGCAGTACAGTACCTTAACTACCATGCCCCCTGCCAGTCCAATGTGTACTTTCTTGATTGTAAGCCTTTTATTCTAAAATATGAAGAATATAATTTTTATTCTTTTTGGAATAGTTAGAAAATAAGTAATATAATGCTGTGCTCATGTACATTTCTCTAGGATGTTCACAATGGCAGGAAATATAATTATTATAGTACTGTTAACAAATTAAAAAGGGCCTTGATAACATTATGAATATTTGTCTATGTTTTCTGACTTCATAAACATACTCTAGAGATGGTTACAGATATATTTTTAAAAGGTTAAGTGGCATGGTAAATGCAGGTCACAGACCTGTAGTTCCTAAAAGTGTATTATGAGAGAGAAAGAGAGATGTGGTAGAAAAGTATGATTAGGACTTTCTTTGACATAAAGTTGACCATAAACAGTTTACCTTGTTACTTGTTATGGTGTGACAGTATAAGCTTGTTTTTGTTTTCACTTTGTTGTGGTGGAAAGTGAATTTGAGAAACATCTTTGTAGATAAAATTAACACCTAAATTACAATAAACTTTTAAATTATTCAGTGATTTGGAACCCTAAAAAAGGAACACTGGAGCTCTGATCCATAGATAAAATATCAGAAATATGTTAACCATTTGGGGGCTGGCTTAGCCTAGTTGTTAAGGGAGACAGAATCCACATGACTAACTACGGTTCAAAATCCTGGATCCTGTGGCTTGAGAAACACATCAGGTGCACTGTGCCCATGCTCAAGGTCTTGACAGAATGATGAAATAGGGAAGGGATTGTGACCACATTGGAGAGGGCACAATTTGGTCAAAGAAACAACAGACATCAAGTATACATTAATAGGCTTTGACTTAGCATATTGTTTATGGCAAACAATAATGATTACAGGTATCATAAAAATGAGGAAAGGAAACACTAGAAACATCTAAGGTATAGGATAAAATTTACAGCATAATATTTATAAGTTCTATTTAAGTCTGTTTAGCTCTAAAATTCAGAAAATAATGTAAACAAATAAATATACATAGATACAAAATATATTTTTTGAAAAGAGAGTGAAAGTTCATGGAAATCTGCCATACTGGTATAATATAATTGGCCTGGAAAGTCTATCTAATGCAGCCATAAAAAGCTTTAGTTGATTAATTTGCTG
>NW_006204841.1:2956745-2979707 GCF_000334495.1 Tupaia belangeri chinensis
TGGCGAGCGCACGTGCCCTATAGCAAAAACTTCTTAAAAAAAAAAAAGATACTGAATTCTCATGGGGCTCTGTGCAAATAACAGACCAAATTGAGATTAACCTAATTTATTTTCAGATAAGTTAGTTTATACCTCTCTTTAGTAAAAGGGGGGAGTGGAGATATAGAAAATGTTTCAGAAGAAAATTACAATGCACTTGTCACTAGATTCTAGCTTTGTCAATATTTTAATTTAAGATATTTTGTGAATCAATAAAACATAAAAATGCTTAAAAACGTATACCTAATTGACACAAAAATGAGAAGCTATTTGCTGATGATAAGGTATAGAGTAATATCTTTGTCTTGACTGACATGCATGGTATTTGTGCTAGAAAAATACCATGTACACTGTAATGTACACTGTAAAGACATGATCAAATGTAAATCAATTAATACAACAAAGTTAAAAGAAAGAAAAAACATATGGAACATTTCCTAAATTCTAATCACAGAACAACTACTGAGTTATCTTTGAGGTGCTCCATTTACGGAGAGGCACCAAAAGAACCATTTGCTTTTTGCCTGTGTTTACCAACCATCTAGCACAGACTTGGACACATACTAAGTCATCACTGAATTATACTTAAAAAATTAATATTGAAAAAACAGCTGGCCATTAATGTAAATTTTAATGAGAAACTATATCATAACTTTTGAGATAAAAAAACAAATATCTCACATTTATTCTTGACTTTTTCCCTCACAGTTAGCTCCAAACCAATTTCTTCTTACTATTAATATTGTCTAAGGGATGGTCATTCTTATGAGACTATTGCAGTGGCATCTGAATAGGTTCATGATTTCACTCTTAATCAACCTCCCAAAATTTTGTCTTTTCTCCATATTGTAGTCTGTGTAAATATTTTAAAATTAAATTAGATTATGTCATTTCCTTTTGAGAAATAAATGTAAACCTCATTGGCTTGCCCTCACAAGAAATGCATGTATATTGCAAGGTATCTGATCACAAGAGCTTCCAAGATCTGGGTCTGCACTACCTCTCAGATCTCACCTCTTGGCCCTCACCTCTTTGCTCACCCAACTTCACTGCCCTTATTATCTCTGCTCTTCTTCAAGATTACCAGATTCTTTCCCAAAAAAAGACTTTCCAAACCTTTTTAATATTTAAGTTTTTGAAAAAAGAAGAGGTAACCCCCATTCTACTCAAACTATTTCTAGAAAATATCTGTTCAAATGGAACTCATTATGGAGATTTCTCTTGATCACCCTATTTGGAAAAGCATCCCATATCACTTCTTTTTCATTTAATCTGTTTTATTTTCCTTTTCTATCTCTCTCTCTCTCTCTCTCCCTCTCTGCCTGAACCATGCAATATAATAACTTCTTGGCTTCACTGACTGACTCTTTTCTACTCTTTGCTCTGTGGACTCAAGAAGTCATGACTTCTACTTTTTCACAAATTTGGTTTCCCATAAGACTGACTACAAGTTCAAAATTACTTCAACTTTTAGTTGGGCTTTCCGTATATAACACATTTTTTGTCTCAGTGGTTCCGTTTATTAGAGAGAAGCCTCATTTAGTTTTGGTTATGCTTATCCATCTCTGATCCTACCAACTGTGGGTCAAGGGGGTTATAACCCATGTCCCTGTGTGCATAGTTCTAAGAGAAGGAATTAAGGATGTAGCATGAACCCATAAATGAGTCTATAGTAGTTAATGAAAGGGCTAGAAATACATGAAGACAAATAAATATCTAGTTATGAGACAAGCCGCAGAGCCTTATTAAATATTTGTTGAATTTACTTTAACTTTTGGATTAATAAATAAATTACCGTTTCTAAAAGTTTGTCTTGGGAGTATACATCATATTGGTATTGGGGGCATAAATGGATGAGAGCTGATGGATTTTTATGATTTCTAATGTTTAAAATTAGACTTTGAAGTGAAATAAAAACTTTCTGGGATGATTTTTAAAATCTCTTGGATATAACTAAGTAATCAGAGTATTAACAAAGTTTGAAATCATTTTAGGATCTAAGTAATATTTACACCCTAATGTTCTCAGTTGTTATTCATAGATCAGATTGAACAATGTCAAGTCTGCAAAAATTTCTTTTCTTGAGTGTAACAGTAAGAAATTTAATGATTGTGGCCACTAAGTATAAATGCTTATAAGGTAAGCTATTATAAATTATACCAAAATATAATGACTATAATAAAAACAAAACTATTTGGCAGCTTCTGTGGGTCAAGAATTCAAGAACTCTTCACTGAGTGCCCCTGGCTTAAGTTCTCATGAAACTGCAGGCATGATACCATCCTAATCTGAAGTTTTTTGAAGATTGACTAGGGACAGAGAATTCTCAAACTTTTGACCATGGGCCTTGAATTCTTCCAGAGCCCACAGTCCTTTTCAAATTTTTCCAGAGCCCACAGTCCTTTTCAGTATAAGCCTAAAGATTTCTCATGACACGTTGTCTAGTATCTGTCCAAGCAAATAATTGAAGAGAGGTGACTTTATGTCCCAGTCTCCATAATCAAACACTGTCACTCTGTTTTACTAGTTAGAAGCCAGTCAATAATTCTAGTTCTCATACTCAGGTGAGGAAAATTAGGTTCCACTTCTCTCTCTCTCTTTTTTTTTTTTTAAAGTTTACTTGTTTTTTTGAGAGAAAGAGAGAGAAAGACAAGCACTTTCAATATGGTCTTATGCTATTAGATACCCATCCTCTCCTTGCCATCTTTTAGCAGGTCAGGGTCATGGGCATGCACATTGTGTCCATCATGTACAAGTTAACCCAGTAATCCCCATGCCTTCCAGAATTGCAGAGCATTTCACCCCTAACCTGGGGCCAGTCTCAATTTCCTAAAGAGTAGAGTATCAGAATATATCTTTCATTGTAAGACCACCATAGGTATCTAATTAATCTTGTCTTCAAGCCCCTAGGGCTTCTTAGTTTACAATTATATATTAACATTGTGATAATTTGTATAGCGTATTTTATTATACAAATGCTTTAAGTAATTAAAGAGCTCACAAGACTACTATTAGTAGTAGAGATAGGAAATTGTACATGCTTGTAGGCAAAGGGAGTACATGGAGAAGGCGGGATTAAAGACAGTCACGGAGGGACCAACAGTTGGCATAATGGCTATGTCGCTGGACTCCCATGTAGTTGACCGCGGTTTGTGTCCCAGACCCGGTGGCTTAAACTCATGCTGGGCGCGTGTGCGTGTGTGCCCAAGATCCCATGAGGAGAATGGAGGAGAAAGGATTGCGGCGTGGCCATCCCCCCTGGGGGGTGATATTTCTCGCTTTCTGTCTCTCTGTCTCTCCCTGTCTGTCTGGTGAACGCACGTGCCCTGTAGCAAACAAACGAACAAAAAAAAACCTCTTCGAAAAAAAAGTCATGGAATGGATGAATTTGTGTTTCAAAGGTGGTATAAGATAAAGTTTTCCAGAGAAAAGTTAGCTTTTCAAGGTTTAAGAAAAATTTGTCCTTTGATAGTAAATGAAATTATCATAAGAATGGCAAAGATATAAACATAATACATATGTTTTAGGGAGAATAGGAGAATTAGAGAAGATCATGTTTTGCTTAGTGATATCAGTTTTCTCAGTGAAGTAAAGAAAACGTTTTATTACTGAGAAGTAAAAGAAAACTGGTTAGTAGAAGATATGCACAGGTGGGAGTAGTGTAACAGATGTCCCAGAATAAAAAAAAAAAAAAAAATCCAAGACAAAAATCTAAAATAACACTAGGAAGATCTCAAAGCTCTGTTGATATTAGAATCATATATAGTACCACTTTGCATTTTAGGCTGTCGTTTATTAAATATTTATTTTGTGCCATATACAGAGCTAAGTCTTATAATGAACACTGCCAGGTTTTAGTCTCATCACAACTATCTGAGATAGATGTTAGTTAATATTTTAGAAAGAGGAAAGTTAAACATCCAGGACATATTTTACTTTCCAAAGTCATATGGCATAGGCAAAATTCAAATCCAGATCCCTGTGAAACAAATATTTATGCCATTATTAACCTCTCTAGCAAGCAGTTCAGCTGCATAAGAGAAAGACTGTGACATGAGCCATCTAAAGTTAGATGTTCCTACATTTGATGAAGAAAGAATAGAAGACAAGGAAAATGAGGATGCTGGTGATAATGTCATCTGGGGTATTGATCATGAGGTTCAAGTTACATCAGAATAGGAAATAAGGTGGAGTTTGATAGACAGAAAAGACACGTAAGGGATCAAGATACTATCATTTCATTTCTCCTTAAGTCACTGCAGTGTCAACTATTATTGATTCACACTACTGCACACACACACGAGACTCTGCTTTCTTGCCTCAGACTGTTAGAGCTAGTTATTTTAGAGGTCATCTAACCAGTTTCATCATTTTAAAATCAGAATCTAACAGCCAAAAAGATTAAGGGACAAAGTCGTTAAAATAGAGGTTGGATGAAACAGTTATTGCCTCAGGATTGATACTTAAATTCACACTGCGAACTGATCAGTAATAATGCAGCTCCCTACATTCTAAAGAAATATACCAACAATTGAAGAATACCACCAGGGCCCAGCCTATCAAGAATAAAGAGTAGAAAACTAAAGGGAGGAGAAATTAGAATGATTTTCAGGATGAGTCCTGGTTTTATGGAGTCTGAAATTCACATGTAACTTTGGCGACCTACTTAAAAATATACACATACATTTATGTTTGCATATTTTTACAGATCTCATGTCTGTGTGACCATATTCCCATGTCTTATGTCAAGGCTTTTGAAAACAAAAGATTTGATAATTTAATCTTCCAGAAGTCATCGTAATTATTTCTTTTTTTCTTTTTCTTTTTTTTGGAGAGGTTTTCGGTTTAGGGTGCGTGCGCTTGCCAGACAGACAGAGAGAGACATAGAGACAGAAAGCGAGAAATCGCCCCCCAGAGGGGATGGTCACACCACAGTCCCTTCTCCATTTTCCTTTCGGGATCTTGGGCATGTATGCACACACGCCCAGCCTGAGTTTTAGCCACCGGGTCCCGGGACGCGAACTGCGGTTGACTACGTGGGAGTCCACCAACATAGCCATTACGCTAACTGCTGGTTTCCATCCTAATTATTTCTGAGTAAGAAATCAGTTGTAGTTTTACATGTTCAAGATTTGTAGATAACAGGTGATGTTCTACTATTTCTTGGAGAAGAAAAGCAGCTACATCACCTCTCTTCAAACCAACTGATGAGGTCATCTAAAATATCTGTTCCATAAGTAATAATTGAATAGGCAATGTGCTGACTTCTCTCTGCACTTGTGTGAGAAATAAATCAGAATTAGTAAGAGAAGAGAAAAGAAAGGGGCCAGTCTGCAGCCCAGTATTTGACATGAAAATTACAATGCATTAAATGGACACATTGGAAGGTGACAGAGTTTGAACTTCCCATAGGCTTTCCTTTCAAGAGGCCTCTCTAGTAGGTCAGGAGGCACCAGCAGCAAAAGGTTGTAGGAAGAATACCTTAGGACTTTAAAAAGAATTCTTGCATGTGCCCAATGAAGGCCAATATTTGGAGGATATTTGTGCTAACAAGAATCAGAGAAGTAGCTAGGACATACAAGAAACATTCTACATTTGTGTCTATTTTATTATTGTGTCACTAAGCAGAAATAACTGAGACTGGGGATTTATAAAACATAGAGATAAGGCCACACAGGGACATGGTGGTTAAGGTTACTGGATTCCACATGGCTTACTATGTGGTTTGAGACCCAGATCTGATGGCTTGAAAATCACTCCAGACATTTGTGTGTATGCATGCCCCAAATCCTAAAAGGATAGGAGAGGGGAGGGGAGCGGAGGGGAGAGGAGGGGAGGGGATAGAAAAGAGAGAAGAAAAGAAGAAAAGAAGAAGGAGAAAAGAAGAACAGAGGTTTATTTACTTCATGATTGTGATGGTTAGAAAGCCCAAAGACATGGGGCTAGTATCAGGTCTGCTCTGATGCTGCATCACAACATAGCCAACAGAAGCAGAGAGGAAGGCAGGCGTGTACAAAGAGAAAGGAAACAGAATCTTCACTTCCCTGAGGCAATTGAATGGTGCCCTTTCATTAGTCCCCAATTCTTAAAAGTATCACCACCTCCTACAGCCATTATACTGGGGACCAGAACATGAACCTTTAGGAAACAAATCATTATCCAAACCATAGCAATCTTAAAATTAAAAAAAGGTTGGTATTTTTCCTAATATTCCTATCTCTGGAATTAAGGAGTGAAAATAGCAGTTCAAAATCTCCTCTTATTTTTTAGGCATCAAGAGCAAAGTTAAAAGTTTTGCATATGTTAAATCTTTTTATTAAACTGGTCAGGAGTGGGGCCAGCAAATGGTGTAATGGTTACATCACTGGATTCCCACGCAGTCGACCATTGTTCAAGTCCTGAACCCAGTGGCTTAAAACTCACACCAGGCACATGTGTGTGTGTGCCCAAAATCCCAAGAGAAGAATGGAGGAGAAGGGATTGTGGCTGGCCACCCCCACGGGTGAGTGATCTCTCACTTTCTCTCTGTTTCTCCAGCGAGCACAAGTGCCCTGTAGCAAAAATCTCTCTTAAAAAATTTAAAACAAACAAACAAACAAAAAAACAACTGGGCAGGGGTAAAATTTACCAACTTAAGAATGACTAAAATGATTAAAGTGGACCTAGATATCATTAAGAGATAAGAAAAAGGGATTCACTAAAGTTCAGAGGAAAATTGTGAGTGCAGAAATGTACACACAAGATTACATCCCATATTGTTGAAACATCAAAATAATCCACATTGAGAGCTCCAACTATTATATATTTAGAATATGGGACTGACCTCCTTATGTAGCTGTAATATGCTGCTCAAGAGAAACTAGATCCCATATGATGGCCACAGTTCAAATTTCTGCCTGGTCAGATTGAAACACACCAAGCATGTTCACAAGTGCCCAAGAGTCAATCGGCTGGAGGACTAGATGGATGGAATTGTGACCAGTGCTCATTTCTCTCTCTCTTTCATTCTTCTTCATAAATAAAGAAAAAAACTAGAATATCTTAGAATATGTCCAGACCTTCTAACTCATGTCATCTTTCCATAAAACTAAGTTGTGTCCTTTATAATTTGAGTTTATATTTATTATTTTTTGCACTCCATATACATTAATTTTTAATTAAGAAAATTTTGAAAGATATACTCTGCTGTTTATATTTTAATTCTTATTTCTTTTTGTTCCTCTCTCTCTCTCTCTTTTTTTTTTTTTTTTTTGCATAGGGCATTTGCACATGCCAGAGAGAGAAGAGGGGAAGAGAGAAAGTGATAAATCACCCTCTGGGATTATGGCCCTGCTGACCACTCAGTCAGCCATGTGGGATTCAGCTACCTAACCACCATGCCACTTGGTTGGCCCTAATTATGATTTGCATATAATTGTACATTTTTATGAGGCACAGTATGATTTTTCAAGGTATGCATACAGTATGTAATAACTAAGTCAAAAATGCAGACAGTCTTCTTCAACATTGAACATTACATTATGGTATCAAGAATGCAGACTGTCTTCTTCAACATTGAACATTACATTATGGTGTGCATATTAAAATATTACAGTTATATTATTTTCTTTGGGGGAGAAACATTTATTTAATTGTCAGTAACATTTTTTACTCTGCAGTGGTATGCCATTTTATAACTATTCCACTTGTTTACATTCATTCTGTGTCTGTTAACCATTTCTCCCTGAACCTCTTGTTCACCACCACTCGGTGCAGCTAGTATCTACCATTACTCTCTCTACTTCTATGCCATCATGTTCTCCAGTTTACATCATAGAGTGCAAACTTTTGGTATATGTTAAGGAGAGACATATAGTATGTTTTCTATAGGCTGGTTTATTTTCACTTAGCACAATGTCTTCTAGATTCGTTCACTCTGTCTCAATGACAAAATATTGTTCTTTATGATTCATACTGTTTCATTGTGAATGGATGTCACATTTTCTGAATCTAGGCATCTTTTGTTGGACAACAAGGTTGCTTCCATGTCTTAGCTATTATGGATAATGCTGGAATGCACGTGGATATGCAAATGTCTCTCTGACAGAGTGACTGCCTATTCTTTGGGTAATCCCAAGAGCGGGATTACTGAGTCAAATGCTAGCTGTATTTTTAGATTCCTTGAGGAATATTCAGATTATTTTCCAGAGTGACTATACTAATATACATTCCTACCAGCAGTGCATGAGGGTTTATTTTTTCCCACAACTTAGTCAATGGTTGCTATTCTTTGTTATTTTCTTTATTAATTTTGATCATAGTCATTCTGTCTAAGGCTAGGAAATATCACATTCTGGTTTTAGTTTGCATTTTCCTTCTCTGAACATTTTTTAAAATGCTTTTTAGTCATTTGTATGATTTCTTTTGAGAGTTCAGATTATCTCATTTTTAATAAATGGTGCTGGCTATAAATTTGTGAAAAAAATAAAACTAGATCTTTATCTACCACCATTTCTAAAAATTAACTCAAAAATAATTAAATACTTTAAAGCCTCAAACTCTAAAGCTCCTTGAGGAGAACACAAGGGAACCACTTCAAGATATTATAGTAGGCAAATATTTCTTAAATAAGCCCCCCAAAAGCAACAACACTAGAGAGAGAGAAATGGGGTTATAGCCACCTACAAAGCTTCTGCATAAAAAAGGAACCAATAAATAAAGAGATGACTCAGAGAATGGAGGAAATATTTGAAAACTGTACTTTGGAAGGAGTTGATAACCAGAACTCATAAGGAACTAAAAAATCTATCATTTAAATATATACTTTTAAAAGAATTTCTTCATATTATTAGCTTGTAATGAAGTAAAGGCCAGAAAGTAATGCTACTGGATCCACATGGGAAAGATCCCCAGTTCAAGTCCTGAAGATTCCTTGAGCATGCCAAGCACAGGTGTACCCATGATCAGTGCTCATTAAACCTACAGGTGAATTGTGGCATGAACACATTGTTGGTGGTGCTTGTTTTTCTCTCTTACATGTCTGGTTTTTGACATGGAAGAAGTAAAAAAACAAACAAACAAACAAAAAAACCTTTGGGACCAGCAGTTAGTGTAATGGCTATGTCGCTGGACTCCCATGTAGTCGACCACAGTTCGAGTTCCAGACCCGGTGGCTTAAACTCACACCAGGCACGTGTGAGTGTGTGCCCAAGATCCCGAGAGGAGAACAGAGGAGAAGGGATTGTGGCACAGCCATCCTCCCTGGGGGATGATTTCTCACTTTCTGTCTCTCTGTCTCTCTCTGTCTTTCTGGAGAGCTCATGCAACCTATAGCAAAATTCTCTCCAAGAAAAAAAAAAAAAGAATTAAAAAAAGAACTTTAAAAAATTCTAATGAAGGGACCAGCAGTTAGCGTAATGGCTATGTCGCTGGACTCCCATGTAGTCGACCGCGGTTTGTCTGGTGAGCGCACACGCCCTATAGCAAAAACCTCTAAAAAAAAAAAAAGAAAAATTCTAATGAAGAAAATGTTATAAAATTGATAGTGAACTAGCTACTTTAAAAACTAAGATGGAAGGGACCAGCAGTTAGCGTAATGGCTATGTCGCCGGACTCCCACGTAGTCAACCGAGGTTTGCGTCCCATACCTGGTGGCTTAAACTCATGCCAGGCGGGGGTGCGTGTGTGCCCAAGATCCCAAGAGGAGAATGGAGGAGAAGGAATTGCAGCGTGGCCATCCCCCCTGGGGGGTGATATTTCTCACTTTCTGTCTCTCTGTCTCTGTCTGTCTGGCGAGCACGCGTGCCCTATAGCGAAAACCTCTCCAAAAAAAACTAAGATGGATATGCAGATCTCACCTTCTTATCTTTCTAAAACTTTATAAGTAAATCAGCAAATGTCTTATGCCATTTAAATAGGACAACTAATGTAAATGTTCATTGCTCTAAAATCTCCATGTCTCTGTCTTTACCTTCTTGGGTTCATATTGTAGTCATTCTATTCATTTCTCAAGCCATTACCCTGTTTAATAACTTAGAAAGTTATGTACATCAAGCAGTCTAACCCTGAGTTATTAATCCGGAATTAATTTCTTATCTCAACCAACCTCATCTTATCCATCTTCTCCTTGACCCTGGTTTGGACCTCAGGACTGCTCTTCACAAATATTACAGTCATTGTCACATCCTTCTTTTACACTTCAAGCTACTTGAAGAGGTGCTTTAAATCAGTATCTGCTTCAAGTGAGTGTGCTTTGAATTTTTAGCATTACGTTAGCAAAAAATTCTTTGCTTGCTAAAGAAATCTAGAAATATCAAAGCTTAGGTGTGTTTATACCTCCACACAGCATTACTAGTACTTAGAAGGCCTAATGAAAAAGAATAAATTACTCCTTTTTATTAATAGAAAACAATGACATTTGTGAACCATTTTATAGTAACTCAACAGATATTTTCTAATCCATTATACAACATGTCAGGTAATAGGGGTTACTAAAATAAGTGTGATAAACAGAAATCTTTATGTTCATAGATCTTAAAGTTTAGTTGATAATTATGAAGAATTTTTTAAAAGTAATACTTTACAGGCTTGTGAAGTATTTAGTAGGCAATAAAAGCTTTGTACACAAAGGAAGATGGAGAGTATTGGTGGGTGGAGAGTGTCTGATTATTTGTCAAAGAATGTCTCCCTGAGAAGAAGACAGAGAGTAAATACTTAGGGAGAGAAGTGAGTGAGTCATGGGACTTTCCTGGGGCAGGTATTCCAATAAGGAAGAGTCAATACAAATGCTGAAAATAATATTGACCATATTGTATTTTATGACTGTATTCAATTTTGGATATAAAGTTTGATTTACACGATTTTAGACTTTAGTTTAACCATTTCATACAGTAATTAATCATTATGCACTAAGTGCTTGGGGTACTATTTCACTCCTCTATTCATATGTTAAAGTCCTAACCTTCACTCTCACCATGTGACTATATGGAGAAAAGCTGTTTATAAAAATAGAAAAGGCAGAGTCAGCAGGTGGTACATGCTGGTTGAGGGGCTGGACTCCCCACAGTTGACTACAATTCAAGTCTCAGACCCAATAGTTTGACATTCATGCCAGTTGCATGTGTGTGCTTGGCCAAGATCCAGAGAGGAGAATGGAGGAGAAGGAATTGTGGCATGGCCACTCCCCCTGCAGGGCCATTTCCCTTTTTTTGTCTTTCTGTCTCTCCAGCAAGTAAAAGTCTCTCTCAAAAATAAATAAATAAGGTTAAGAGTTCATTAGAGTGGGTATTTTTCAATTTGACTGGTGTCTTTATAAAGAGAGAATTTTAGG
Source organism: Tupaia belangeri chinensis (assembly GCF_000334495.1). NCBI lineage: Eukaryota > Metazoa > Chordata > Mammalia > Scandentia > Tupaiidae > Tupaia > Tupaia belangeri. The sequence continues at coordinate 2,968,093 of NW_006204841.1, forward strand.
ACATAGACAAAAGAAGACCATGTAAAGAAAAAAAAAGAGAATATGGCTATCAACAAGTCAAAAAAAAATTGTTTTTGTTAGAAGCAGCTTGATGATGCCTTGGTGAATTGGTGACACTCTGAACTTGGATTTCTGGCCTCCAGAACTGTGAGGAAATAGAGTTCTGTTGTGGAAGCCACACAGTCTGTGAGGTATTTTTGTTAAGGGAGTCCTAACAAACTAATTCATCAACCTTTTAGCAATTCTAAAATATAATTGAATAATTTTGCAAATAAAAAATGCATATTCATAGGATACTGTTATAGAACACTAAATAAGTTGTTACGCTTTCCAGAAAAATCTATTAGTATTATGGGTGGATATGGAGGATTCATGGGAAGTACAAGTAACAGCAGTTATTTTTATTGTATTTTCTCATCTGATCATGTTAGTCTGGATTGATAAGAAAAATAGTTATTTTGAAATATTATCAGAGCAAGCCTCCGTTATACAAAGCACAGCTGTGGAAATATTAATTGTCCTACAATATTGAATTTCATTACAAAATTAAGTGAGTCAGAAAATCAGGATATTATCTCTGCCTCTTTTTTTCTTTTTTTGTACAAGTCTAGTTTTTAAATCCGTGGTTATAAAAGGCATATTTGGCAGGCACCCTGCTCAATGACAAAATGTTACCTTTTCAGGAAGACGTGACAGCCAGTGGTGGCTTTGGGTAGCCTGTAGTTTGTGAGCAGGTAATCTTTTTCTCAAACCTTGGATTAGACCATACATAAATAATTCTCATGTTCCCAGGTTTCTTTTGATTAACTGCAAAAGAAATCAAAGATTTATGAAGGTGTGTTTTTTGCATTGACCCCTTGTGGTGCTCCTTTCAGAGTATGAAAATGGCACCAAGTGACTTCAGAAGTACTTGACAGGACGGTATTCCAACCAAAATTGTTATGGGGTACAAATGCCTGCTGCCTAGTCCTCTAGGGGCCTTATGCTAAGCAGAAATAGACCTATCTTGGCTTTACCTAACCCTGTTATTAGTACATTTTATAGGAATCTTGGCTTTACCTATCCCTGTCATTAGTACATTTTATAGAAAGAAAATTCCAAAATGTCTCTGTTAATTCCAATTTGTACCAAGATTTTCAAAAAGCTATCTTCATCTGCAATGGTTCTTCAATCTTAGGTAAACTACAAGAAAATCAAAAGGAGAAATCTTTGAGATTCCAAGTGAGTAGAGATCATCCTTGGTAATCACTCTGCTAATGTGTCTAATAATGATCATGATTATAGTAGCTGCCATTTCTTGAGATTTGCTTTTAATTCTACATCTGTCATTTATAATTACTATCTTTTTAAATGCATAATGCTTCTTTGAACAAGGACCTACAAATAGTCTCACTACTGAAATGAGGAAATTGATGTGCACATAATCTAAGTAATTTGTCCCATGTCACACAACTATAGTTGACAAAGAATTCAAACCCAGACAGTATGACATCAAAGTTTGTTTACTTAGCTCCTAAAATATATTAATAATATTTAAGCACTTGATACAGAATGGAGGGCTCTTGGTATATTTAAGTATCCCTGTCTTCTTCACATTAACTTTTTTCCTTAGAAATGAAAACAGTTTGATTTTTAAAAAATTTACATATTAATAAAATTTAAAGGATGACTTTGAGTTCTAATTTATTTGGTAGATGTTTCCTTCTCCTTTCTCCCCATTCATCCATCCAGCCCTAACTTCTCAATTTTTCTCCACCTAAATCATGGCCCAATAAGATGACCTGATTGGATTACATTAATGGGCTTTCTCCTCAGGTTTCTGGTGAGTTTAGCCATTGAAGAGCTCAGGTAATAGACTGGAAGAAAAGAATAAGGTTGGAGTTTTTCTTTTTGCCCCTTCTATGTAGAACATTCAGAATCTGAATGAGTCCCTTGACTAAGTTTTCAACTCCTTGAGATGAACTTTCTACAGAGACTCTTCAGTCTCTGAATAGTGGAATCTCCTTCCCTCCTCAGAGGGTGGGAATGGAGCCCCACTCTTAGAAGTCATATGGTATTATTTTTCCATGTGCCTGAGCATTTGTATGGTATCAGCTTACACTGTGTTATAAGTTGTATATGCCAACTTTTTACCTTGTGACCTTGATTAATGCAGTTGAAATAGTTATATGACATAAAATAGAATATTGAATTTAAGCATGCTTGCCCATAGCCTTCAAAGTTTTCCTGAGTTTTTCCTCAAAGCTCTTTCTGCTGTCTACCTTTGGCTTAGTAACTCTTAGTTTAGGGTCCAGCTGGATTTAATAACTGAAGGATGCTCTGGACAAAAACCAAACTAAACAAAAATAAAAACAAAACTCTACAATGGTCTATAATTGTGGATCTGGACTTCTACATAAAACAAAACAAAAAGTATGTCTCCACCATTGGAGACATATATATATATATTTTTTTTTTTTGGTTTTCACTATAGGGCACATACGCTCGCCAGAGCTCGCCAGAAAGACAGAGAGATAGAAAGCGAGAAATCACCCCCAAGGGGGATGGCCACGCCGCAATCCCTTCTCTTCCATTCTCCTCTCGGGATCTTGGGCATGTACGGACACGCACCTGGCATGAGTTTAAGCCGCCGGGTCTGGGACTTGAACCGTGGTCGGCTACATGGGAGTCCAGTGACATAGCCATTATACTAACTGCTGGTCCCAGGCTTTAATATTTTTAAATCATATTTAGTTTTTTAAAATTCCTTGTTTTTGCACAAAACAAGCAGATACAGAAAGTTTCTTGGCTAGAAAGTTACAATTCTTCTAGAACACTGAAACATTGATCAACTGTGAATTACAAACATTATCCTGTAGAAGCAATATTGATTGAGACCTCAGTGTGTGTGCATCATAAAATAGTTCATATGTCGTTGTAATCCATAAAACACATACCAGAGAAGCTCATTGGAGTCTGCCCTGATTCATTACCAGCCATATTCTTTTTTTTTTTTTGAGAGGTTTTTCACTATAGGGCGCATGCGCTCACCAGACAGAGAGAGACAGACAGAAAGCGAGAAATCACCCCCCAGAGGGGATGGCCACGCCACAATCCCTTCTCCTCCATTCTCCTCTCGGGATCTTGGGCACGCACACACTCTCGCCTGGTGTGAGTTTTAACACCGGGTCCGGGACGCGAACTGCGGTCGACTACGTGGGAGTCCAGTGACATAGCCATTACGCTAACTGCTGGTTCCCAATACCAGCCATATTCTAAGCTAAGTTTTTCAGAGTCTGTATTCATGCTACTCCTATTTAGCTAATTCTAACATATTATGGTTATGATCCTCATTGTTCTGGTATGAATGGTCCCATCATCATTTTAAACTCTTTAGTATCAAATCTATACATGTGTCAGGGGTTGACTCTAACTAGGTTAGTTAATTGGATATACTTCTATTTGGGCTATCATGATAAGATTTTTGTTTCTTGTGCTTACTACCTAAGTTCAATTTCTTCATGACCATGAGCACATTTGCAAGCCATGCAGATGTGGGCTTAGTCTTATATTCAAAGTGGAGGATGCAGGTGACTGGGTTGAAAGACACTAGCCCATCACATCAGAGAAAACCAAAAATGTATGTATTTTTCTGATTGGGTTAAGTACATCACCTCCATGCTTACGTAAAGTTAATAGGAACTGCAATTTCAGATTTCTTAGCTCAAAATTGAATTATAATGTAAATTGTTTAAGAAATTGTCCCATGTATATGTCACTATTCTTGTAGAATGACTGAGAACTTCACGCTCCTTGTGGATAGTTACCAGACACCAGATTTCTTTGAGTTGGCTGAATTGAAGTGGAGGTAAGATTTTTACCTTTAGTGGTTTCAGACACTAATCACAGAATAATCTACTGCTTTTATAGCAGAAACCAGTTTGACTCTTGAACTAGCATCATTCTCTTCCAATAGTGATAGAATTGGGGCCTTGGCCCCATACCTGGGAGAAAAAAATTTTATATTATTTCCTTTAGTTCAGACAAAAGTGATCTTCTTCATGCCGAGACTTTTTTTCTCGCTGAAACATTTTACAAGCAGCCTACATTGCCTCACCTTTGTACTATTCCCCTTAGAGAATAATAATGAAAAAAAAAAAGAGAGAAAAGAAAAGTTTTAAGTAGTTTTTTTTCCCTTCTTTTTCCTCTATTAGTAAATCGATTGAGAGAAAATAAAAATTGCTTAGACAACACTAATGGTTGCTATCATTTCAGAATAGTTTGTTGACTATTGATTAAATCAGAATGCTATAGGTGAACACAATTATGATAAGATTTCAAATAGAGTTTTGATGTTCCTTTGGTAGCTGATAAGTGGCTTAAGACAGTTATTTACTTGAGAATAAGAGTCAAGTCTTTGTCAAGAATTTTTTTTCCTTTGCACATTTATACACAGTGAACAATGACAGCAAAATAGTTTGTTTTCTATTTAATGTTATCAAAGTGAGTGTCTGCTCAGAGCAATATGATTGACACTGTTGGTGACACTCGCATTCAGTGACTTCACATTTTCTTCGTGTTTAAGAGAAAGAATGGTGCCAAACCACAGAGTGATTGTGCTAGTCAAATGATAGTAATGAATGAGTAATTTGTATATGTACTGGACCTTTTCTTTTCTTTTTTAAATGTACTCTCACTTATTCTAAAGTCATTTCTGGTAACGCTTTTCTGAAAAACTTAATCGGCCATATACTAAGTCAAAGAACCACTAGAAAAGGTTATATCTTATACAAAAAGAAGAGGAAGAAGTTAAAAGTTCAGGAAAGTCACAACCAATCAAGTGTCAGAAACTAAGTAAACCATCTTACATAAAAAGAAAAGGAAAAAATTAGAAGTTCAGGAAAATCACAATCAATCAAGTCTCAGAAACCATAAGCAATATAGTATGGTTTTCTCCATTTAGCATGCAGGACAATATTAATGCAAACTATTAAAACATGTTATTAAAGGTATAATTATCAACTGTGCTTTAATTTAACTCCAGCATTTAAAATCTTTGTCTAATCTTTGTCTAGTTTCCACACCATTTTTAAGTTATAAATTATAAACTCTTGAATTATCTAGAGTAAAATTCATAAATAAATGTTCTAATTTGACCAATATGATGAGGAAATAGATGTTATGATAAAGGAATAGAATATATGATTGCTAAGGTCCTTACATTCTATCTTTCTGTACCATGGCAAGTAGGAAGACTCTCATGTCATAATCAACAAGAACTCTTTGTTCTGATGAGAGATTATAAAATGATTCCATTGATTAGTTTGCCATAAAAAATGAATGAAAGTTATTGGGCAGGGGATAAGAGATCTGATTCTTCTATTACATGGCTGTTTAATCTTGAGAAATTATTTTACCTCTGGATCCTACTGTCTTCACCCAGTATTATAATGATTAAGATTACTTCTGCAACCAATTTCCTAAGGTAAAAATGATAGTCCATTTGTGTGTGATATCAGACAAGGTTCCAGATGTCTGTGGAAATTTTTTCCAATTTTCATGTTGCAGATCATTATAGCATTAACTCATGGGGTTGTTGTGAAGATCAGGTGAGTAAATATATTTAAGTTTAAGTCATTCAGAAGAGTGCCTAGTCCATTGTCAATTCTTGATAAACATTAGTTTTAACATGCTATATTACTGTCATGAATTAATTGAATTTTAATTTCATTTTGATTAAGCTATTGCATTTATTCAAGACAAGAATACAGAAGGAGAACTCTTTTTCTATTTAGTTCACCTGTTCATATAAAATTCTAGGTTGATAAATGCTTTGCCAAAGTGTAAGGAAGAGAATAGGCCATTCACGATGTAGAACATTTGGCTCAACTCACATAAAGGCAATTGGATATGTGAGGCCACCAACACTCCTCTTTTTCAATGTACTTGATATTTGTTTGCGAGATTCCATCAGCAAAAACCTTTTGTAAGAAGTTGAAATAGTGAGGTCCTTTCATGTGCATCACAAAGAAAAGGAAGAGATTATTTATGTGGTTATTCATATGATATCTTCTTTTTTCTTCTCAGTTTAGGGATTATCTCTAAATTCTCTGAAAGTGCTTTACATAAAAGCCATTTTGATGATGGCCTTAGAAAGATCTGGGGTGTATGTAGCATTTGGTATTATGTTTGCTAAGTCACATTACTCTCCCCTCAGTACCTGTCAACTGCCATTCCAATTTCTGTCTTTATGAACATGGCTACACAAAATACCTCATTCTACTAGGATAATAGAACCATACAATATTTATCTTTTTGTGACTGCCATTTCAATGAGCATAATGTTCTTAAAATCCACCCTTTTTGTGATATATGTTAGATTCAATCCCCCCTTTAATGCTGAATATTCCTTTGTATTTGTATACCACCAGTTGTTTTCCGATTTATTCATCAATGGACACTGAATTCCTTTCTCTCTGGCCATTATAATAATGCTATTATGACTATGGATATACTAATATCTCTTCAAAACTATATTTTCAATTCTTAGTGTAAATGCCCAAAGTGAATTTGTTTGATCATGAGGTAATTTTATTTTTAATTTTGTCAGAAAACTCCATATTGTTCTCCATTGTGGCTACACTATTTATATTTCTGTCAATGGCACATGAGAGTTCCAATTTCTTCACATCTTCACCAATACTTCATTTTTTAAACTACCTTTTAATAATGGAGATGATCATAGCTTCAACCTTAAATTTTTCATTTCTTCTGGATTATATACACTTCAAGGCAAGTAACACAAGTGTCCTTTTTATTTCTATATCCTTTATACTTTACACAGTTTCAAAACTCAATAAAGAATTCATAAACGTGTGCTAAACATAGGACTAAAAGGAGAACAGTACAGTTTTGGCACTTTGAGGATTTTGTAACTGTGATATGTGGGCATTCAGAAAATTCATGAAAAATGGAATTAAGACAAAAATATAAAATATAAACTATATTTCCTAACATAAGCTAAATCATATTTAAGATACTTTTGTAAATGATTATACCATCCATTTAGTTCATCCCCAAAAAACTGAGAACCCTGGAAATTAAACTATGTCAGTGCAATCTTTTTTAACAATATTAACTGAGGAAAATTGTTGCCCTTTAAAAATTATTTTTAATATTAGGGAAAAAACTTCCTGACCCCACAATATCACAATATTACAGCAGTGATAATGAAAATGGCATGGTACTGGCACAAAAACAGGCATGTAAACAATGGAACAGAATAGAGACCCCAGAAATAACCCCCAAAACATACACCCAACTGATTTTCAACAAAAGGCACCAGACAATTCAGTGGGGAAAAGAAATTCTCTTCAGCAAATTGTTCTGGAAAAACTAGGTATCCACTTACAGAAAAATAAAAGTGGATCACTATCTCTCACCACTAACAAAAATCAACTCAAAATGGATAAAAGATCTAAACCTAAGACCTCAAACTATAAAACTACTAGTGAAAATCACAGGATAAATTCTTGAAGACATAAGAGTAGGCAAAGACTTCTTAATTAAGACCCCTAAAACCCAAGTATTAATCACCAAAATGGGTAATTGTGACTACATCAGGTTAAAACGTTTCTGCACAGCAGAAGAAACAATAACTAGAGTGAACTGACAACCCTCAGAATGGGATAATGTATTTTCAAACTATGCCTCAGATAAGAGATTAATAACCAGAATATACAAGGAACTCAAGAAGATTACCTGAAAAATTAAATCAACCAATTAAAAGATGGGCAAATGAGCCTAACAGATAACTCTAAAGAAACATACAAACAGTCAAAAAGTATATGAAAAAATGCTCAGCATTTCTTATAATGAGGTAAATGCAAATCAAAACCACAATGCAAGGCCACCTAATTCCAGTCAAAATAGCTAAGATTAAAAACATAAAAAGGGAATGGCCGAGACAACAACGACGACGACCAGGAAGATGACAACTGAAGAGCTGAAACACCGCGCAGTCTCGAGACGACCTGGGAGACCCTGAAGAGCTGTAACACTACATCGTCTCCGGACGACCCTGAAGAGTTGTGACACCGCGTGGTCTTCGTGCTGCTCACAGTAGACGACGCGACCCTTAAGAGCTGTGACACTGCGTCGTCTCTGTGTTGTACCATGCTGCCCACAATAAACGGACGATACAGTCGTCTCCGTGTTGTAACACTACGCCGCTTGTCCCGGCTCTCACTCCTTCACTCAGGAAACCCGTTTGGGTGTCCCGCCTGGGTCGGGACAAAGTATAGCAATATCCTTTGAGAGTATCACTGGAAGCCAATATTCACGATGGACAATGCAGCCTCACGAGCAATAATGAGAGCATCAATAAATAAATGGAATTATGGAACCAAAAAAAAAAGGGAATGGCCAATGGCTTGCAAAGCAACATGCCTAATTTTTATTGTGACTACTGTGATATATTCCTCACCCACGAATTATCTGTGAGAAAAACACACTGTAGTGGTAGGCAACACAGAGAATGTGAAAGACTACTATCAGAAATAGATGGAAGAGAAAACTCAAAGCCAGATTGATAAAAACAACATCTGATATCAACAAAGGAAGATACCTCCTACTTCATTCTCTACTCATCTTCCTGCAGGGGAGATGATCCCACCTACCCCCAGTCTCCTGGGATCTCCTCACCCTGGCATGATGCCAGCACTCTATATGGGGGGCCCTCACATGATGCCAATGATGGACCCTCTTCCTCCTGGGATGATGCCAGTAGAACCTGCCCCTGGAATCAGGCCACCCATAGGAGGCCAAATGTCCATGATGCCTGGGACCCCAATGATGAAAGGCCTTCCGTCTGGCCCATGATGTTGCCCACTCAGCCAGGAATGACTCGCCCAGACAGATAAGGATGAAGGCAGGCCTCTTTCTGTCAGTTTTATATTAATTCATTCTACTTCATCAGGAGATCATGGTGCTGTGGCTCTGGGTGTTTTCTAACAGCATGTCAAGAAAGACTTTCTCCTCCCTCTATTTAAAAAAAATTAGAAATAAGAGTAGTTTTGGAGGAGAGAAGTGAGATAAAAAAGTGCAGTTCTCATTTGTATTGTGAAATGTGAAAATAAAATTGTCAACTGTTTTAGTTTAAAAAAAACATGAAGAATGATAAATTCTGGCAAGGTTGTGGAGAAAAGGGAACACTTCTACACTGTTAATAGGGAATATATTGGGTTGTCAGAAAAGCCACAACATATTTTTTTTCTGTTTTTGAAAGGTTATTTATTTATATAAAGAGCAAATATCAATCAATAATGTGTGACCCGTTTTGTTGGATAACCTTCTTCCAACTTTCAATGAGCTTCATAATTCCTTGTTCATAGAAAGACCTGTCTTTATCAGTGAAAAACTGACCAAGGTGCTGATTTACAGTCTCATCTGAATTGAACACTATATCATGCAAGGAGTTTAGAAGAGAACAAAACAAGGGGAAATCTGACAGCTCAAGGTCAGGTAATGATGGGTGTGGCAACACATCCCATCCAAGCTCCAATAATTTTGACAGGTGATCAAACTTTTGTTTTTGTCTTGTGTTGTCCTGATGGAACACAACTCCTTTATGATCAACGAACTCTCGACATTGGGGATTGATGGATTCATTCAACCTATCCAAATGCCAACAGTACACATTCTAATTGATCATTATGTTCCTTTATAGGAGTTCAAAAAACATGACACCTTTCAAATCCCATTACATTGAGGGCATACCCATTCTTTTATGAATATCTGATTTCAATATCATTTGAAGTGAATCAAACCATTGAGACCCAGACTGTTTGCACACCACATTGTTGTATACAATCCACTTATCACTAGTTATCAGTCACTTCAAAAAAAGATAGTTTTCCTCATGTTTAATAAGCATAGAAAGGATATCTATATGAACTTTTTGAGTTCATGAGGAACCCAAATAGCCCATACTATGTCATTATCAACCTTGGTGGGCCTCCCTGACAGAGGAATGATATTGAGATAAAAAATCATCAGCATAAAAAAAAATCATCAGCACAGAATTTCATGAACCATCGTTGGCACTAATGTCCTTGTAAAGCGTTGTCACTGTAACTTGTATGTAAATTTTCACAAGCTTGACACATGTCCTTTACAGAAGTAAAATAGTAAAATGTGGTGAAAATGCAGAACTTGGTCTTCCATCTTAAGTTTGTTTCAAAGTCTCCAAACTCAACCAAATTACTCAACTTTTCATTAGAATAAAGCTAAAACTGTCAAATTTCAAATGATGTAGCAATAAGATAGATGTGACTGACTCTAGTACTTCCAAAAACAAACACCACTTGTTGCAAAAATGCTTATGACTTTTCTGATGACCTAATAAACTTAGTACAACCACTGTAGAGAACAATATGGAGATTCTTTAAAGACCTACAAGCAGAACTACCATGTGATTTAGCAATTCCACTTCATTGGAATACACTCCGTTGGAAAAACACTTGCACATACATGTTTATTGCAGAATTATTTACAATCAATAAGACATGGAACCAACCCAAATGTCCATGAACAGATGAATGGATTGCAATTACTCAGTCATAAAAAAATGAGACTCTGACATTTCATAGAAAGTGGACAAATATGAAAGATCTACTGCTAAACAAAGCAAGCCTGAAGATGAAAGAGACATTGTATGTCCACACTCAATATATACTGAATATATGCACTCTATGGCATAAACTAAAAGATACAAGGTATAAACGCACAGAGAACAGTTGTCAATACTAGAGACAGTGAGGGAGGAGGATGAGAAATGAGGGAGGATGAAAGGGAGGGAATTAAGGAGAAAAAAGAAGCAAAACATTTAAAGGACACAAAAATGGAAAATTGTTGATGATACATATGAACATATCTTTGAATCAATATACAGTGTATTCATGATAGGAAAATTAATTTAGTATGCTGGAATGAAACACAGTGATAGAATATTTAAAAAAATAAAAAAAGAAAGAAAAAGAAAAAAGTTTCAGAGAAAAGAAGTCAGAAGGAGTCAAATCAGGATGGTAAAGTAGATGCTTAATTTTCCATCTAATTTTCACAAATTAACCTACAGAAGAATGAACAAGAGTATTATTTTAGTGGAGAATATCTGAGGAAGATTTTCTGGATATTTTCCCGTGAAATATTTGGCTACTATTCTCCAAACACTCTCATAATAAGCAGATGTTTTTCTTTGACTCTACAGAAAATCAACAAGCAAAATGCCTTGAGAACCCAAAAAAATCTGTTCCCACAATATTTGCTTTTGAATTGTTCTGCTTTTGCTTTGACTGGACGTCTTCTACCTCTTGGTAATCATTTCCCTAGTTGTGCTTTGTCTTCAGAATTGTACTGGTAGGGACCAGCAGTTAGCGTAATGGCTATGTCGCTGGATTCCCATGTAGTCAACGACGGTTCGCGTCCTGGACCCAGTGGCTTGAAACTCACGCCGGGCGCGTGTGCGTGAAGTGCCCAGGATCCCAGGGGGAGAATGGAGGAGAAGGGATTGCAGGGTGGCCATCCTCCCGGAGGGTGATTTCTCACTTTCTGTCTCTCTGTCTCTGTCTGGCGAGCGT
>NW_006204841.1:2979726-3017891 GCF_000334495.1 Tupaia belangeri chinensis
GCGAGCGTGTGTGCCCTATAACAAAAACCTCTTAAAAAAAAAAAAAAAGAATTGTACTGGTAAAGCCATGTGTAATCTCCTGTTACAATTCATTTTACGAATGCTTCAGGATCTTGATACCACTATTTAAAATTTCCATTGAAATCTCTGCTCTTGTTTTCAGCTGATCTGGGTGCAGCCAATTAAGCAGAGATTTTGCTCAACTTTAATTTTTCTGGAAGAATTGTGCAAGCTGAACCAATTGAGATGTCTATGGTATTGACCTTTTTTATTTTTGTAAATTTCAATTTCTTTTGTATATTCAGTCACATATGTCATTTAGCTTGCAAAGTGAATATTCTAGCATGTATACATTTCTTATCAGTTCAGTTGAGAATACTATACACGTTATCTACAACAGATAATAACCAATTTCTTTGTCCCATAAATGCCTTGCCTCTCTATTTTTCTCCTTACTGCCCTTTCTCAGTCTCTCTTCCTTCATCCACCCTCTTCCCACACTGTATCTGGTATTTACAACCATTTTAACCATTTTCTATATTTCTGTATCCTCTAGTCGTTCAATTTTGGCTATAGAGTGTAGACAGTCAGTATATATTAAGTGGAGACATACAATGTCTGTCCTTCATAGCCTGTCTTGCTTCACTCAGCAGTAAATCTTCCATATTCATCCACCTTCTGTCAAAAGCCAGGTATTCATCCACTTTCTGTCAGAAGCCAGGGTCTTGTTTTTTTTTTTTTTCTTTATTTATTATTATTATTATTATTTTTTATGGCTGAGTAGTACTTCATAGAATATATGTGCTACACTTTTTCAATCCATTCATTTGTTCATGGGCATTTAGATTGGTTCCATTTGTTTTTACTGCTGTTAGTCCTTTTCAATTAGGGAATGAACCCAGCTTACATCTTTAACATCATCCCATCTATTATGAAAATGAGTTATTTATTTGCAAACTGTCGATTCCTTTGGGACATTGTCCCTATAAATTTTGTGTGAATCATCAATTATTTCATCATTCTTCTATCCAAACGTCATCATAAATTTAACATTTGTCTTTTATTCAATTTTAGCAGGATTCCTCTGGTAGTCCCTTTTCAAACTGATGTCTTATTCTTCTTAGTGCTTCAAACTAAATAGATCATCTTCCAACATGCTATAACAAAGTAGTATGGGTTATTTCAGTGTGAACAAAAATTTATAATCCATAGATATTTTTTGTGATATGCATTTTCTGCAAACTTTTCTAAATCCCCTTTTATGTTGGAAAAGATGATCTCCCAGTTAATTCAGGAAGCAGATTAGCATTGATGTACTTCTAGGGAGCTTTATGGACAGCAAATATCAGTTAAGAGGATGTCAAGGAGTAATATAAATAGAAATTTGTATGAAGATACAGTATTACCGGGAACCAGCACTTAGCATAATGGCTATGTCGCTGGACTCCCACGTAGTCGACCGTGGTTCACGTCCCGGACCCAGTGGCTTAAAACTCATGCCGGGCGCGTGTGCGTGCGTGCCCAAGATCCCGAGAGGAGAATGGAGGAGAAGGGATTGCGGCGTGACCATCCCCCCTGGGGGGATGATTTCTCGCTTTCTGTCTCTATGTCTCTCTCTGTCTGGCGCGCGCACGCACCCTATAGCAAAAACCTCTCAAAAAAAAAAAAAAAAAAGATGCAATATTACCTGAATTTTTTTTTTTTAACCTACATGGGGGCCCAGCAGGGGGCATGGGGGTTAAGGGAGCTGGACTCCCACATGGCTGGCCATGGTTTGAGTCCAAGACCTGGCAGCTTGCTTTTTCACTTCTCTCTCACTTGCTAGCTCACTTGCTCTGTTTCTCTCTGGTCAAATTTAAATAAATAAATAAAGTTAAATAAAATACTTCTACAAAAAAAAAAAAAAAAAAAGTCCTAATTGGGGCTCTGTAGAATTATAAAGGAAGATGTTAGAATTAAGAAAGATTAAAAAAAAATAAGAATGTAGTGACCTTGACTTCTTACAACCAAGATAACCAAACAGCTATATTGCCTACCAAATCAGTTAAATTTTCTCTACCTTGATTTGATATTTCTGATAAACTAGCTTACTAAGTCTTCACATTATAAAAAAAAAAATAGAGCATGATTGTATTTTAGCAATTATTAACAATATTTGATGGTAAAGAATTAATAATGAAAAATTCAGCCTTAGCTCATGCCTTCAACATGCGCTTGACTTGAAAATGGCTTCCAGTAACAATAATTCCAAAAATAAATAAATGGGATTACATCAGATTAAGATTTTTCTGCATAGCAAAACACACAATAATTAGTGTAAATTGATAACCCTTGGAATGGAAGAATATTTTTGTAAACTATGCCTCAGATAAGGGACTGATAACCAGAATACATGGAGAACTCAAGTGACTTACCCCCAAAAAATGATCAACCCAATTAAAAGGTGGAAAAATGAGCTAAACAAGCAACTCTCTAAGGAAGACATATCAACTGCCAAAAACCATATGGAAAAAAAATGCTCAATATCTCTCATCATAAGAGAGATACAAATCAAACCTCAGTGAGATACCACCTAACCCCAGTCCGAATGCCGAAGATTTAAAAAAAAAGATAAGTGCTGGTGAGGATGTGGTGAAAAGAAAACTCTACTTCACTGTTGGTGGAAATGAAAATTAGTAAAGCCTCTGTAGAGAACAATGTGGAAGTTGCTCAAAGATCGACAAGAACTACTATATGATCTAGCAATTTACTCCTGAGTATCTACCCAAAGAATGAGAGAATGCTCGGTCATGAAAGTGCTTTCACATTTATGTTTATTGTGGCATTATTCACAATTGCTAAGACATGGAACTAACCCAAATGTCCAGAAACATATGAATGGATTGGAAAAATGTGGCACATGTACTTTATGGAATACTACTTGGCCATAAACAAACAAACAAAAACAACAACAACAACAACAACAAAAAAAACAAGACCCTGGCATTTGATAGAAAGTAGATAAATATGGAAGATTTATTGCTAATTGATTCAAGTCAGGCTATGAAACAGAGACATTGTATGTTTCCACTTATTACATACCAACTGTCCACACCCTATGGTGGAAACTAAACAATTAGAGGATATAGAAGCATGGAAAATGGCTATGGATACTGGAGACAGTGTGGGGATAAAGTAGGGAGGGAGAAGGAGGAAAGTGAGAGGAAAGGAATAGGACAAAAGTGAGAAGGAATCAAGGAGAAAATAGAGGCAAGACATTTATGGGACATAGAAATAGATATTATCTGCTGATAATAATGTGTACAGTATCTTCAACTGGATTGGGATGAAGTATATTCATGTTGGATAAATTCTCTTTACAAGCTATAGTGTTATACAGTGATCGAATGTATAAAATAAATTAAAATAAATTTTAAAGAGAAAAAGGAAATAAAAGAAAACTATTCTTCATTAAAGGATTTCTTTGGGGCCAGCAGGTGGCATGGTAGTTAAGGCACTGGACTCCATGACTTACTGCAGTCTGAGTTCCAGACCTGGCAGCTTGCTTTCCCAGTTTTCTTTTTCTCTCTCTAGAGGTCTTTCCCTGGTGAGCACATGTGTCCTATAACAACATTAAAAATATTATTAAATGAAATTTAATAATATTTTTTAAAAAGGATTTTCTGAGGCTAGCCAGTGGCAAGGTAGTTAAGGTGGCTGAATCCCACATGGCTGACTTCACAGTTCAAGTCCAACTTGAAAAACACACCAGGTACATTTTCATGCATGTTCAAAATCCTGAAAAGAGGGAGACATAAAGAAGAATGAATTGTGATATATGGCTATCCACCCTGGAGGATGCTTCTCTCTTTCTCTGTCTCTATTCTGGCAGTGTGTGTACTCTATAGCAAATAAAACAAAAGTAACAACAATAAAAAGCCAACTCTTTGAGTGCTATTGATTTTACTCAAATTAACTTCTTTTTGGAGAGGTTTTTGCTATAGGGAGTGTGTGCTCTCCAGAAAGACAGAGAGAGACAGAGAGACAAAAAGTGAGAAATCATCCCCCGGGGGGATAGCCGTGCCGCAATCCCTTCTCCTCCATGCTCCTCTCAGGATCTTGCGCACCCATGCACATGCGTCTGGCTTGAGTTTAAGCCACTGGTTCCAGGACTTGAACTGCGGTCAACTACATGGGAGTTCAGCAACATAGCCATTATGCTAACTGCTGGTCCCAACCTGTCAAATTTTCTAATAATTTTCTAAAGCTTTCAAGTGATCTTGTCTTATTATTTTTCTGTTTGACCTATTTTAAGTCTCTTGGTTTTAGACTTTCCTTCTTCCTGAAATGCTAGTTGAAATTATCTTAATAATTATCTTAAATTTACACTTAGTTTTCCCTATGACTTTATTTTCTCATTGGTAGAGAAACTTGTCTAATGGGAATATTCAATATATACTCAAGTAGTCTTCATGCTCCCTATTTCTGTGACATTTTCAAAGAGCAACTGTGTTCCTAACATACAATCAGTACAGCTAGTTTTGGATCAAGGTAATATCCTAATAAATAAGAATATCTTCCAGAGAATTCGAGAGTGGGGTCAAAAAATTTAAGTCTCAGACTTAATTTTCCAGGATAAAAGATAGAGAGAGACCTAGAAATTGTTAGTGAGAGCCATTGTCCCTTAAGGGAACTAGACTGTACAGAAATTTCATCTGTGGAAAGACGCATGTACATGAAGATGCATGGATAAGGACTGTGGCCAGGCCACACTTCCCACCAGGAGCTCTCTAGGTTTCCTTCAACATGTACATGAAGATGCATGGATAAAAACTGTGGCCATGCCACCCTTCCCACCAGGAGCTCTCTAGGTTTCCTTCAGGTTTCTGTTTGTTTGTTTGTTTGTTTGTTTTTGTAGTCTGAAATTCTGGTCTTTGCTTGAATCCCAGTTGCACTCCCAACTTTTATTTCAGAATGAATCATGGACCCTAATCAAAAATATATTGAAAATCCTACCAGCACTTTACTGATTGACTGAATTAACTAATAGTCTTCATGCTCCTTGAAAAATGTACTGAATTCCCACCGAAGTCATGGCTCATGGCTAATGGCTGGTATGTTCTTGTCTAGCTCCCTCCACCCACTCCTGATCCTGCATGTGAGATCAGTCCTTATCTAAGGTCAGCCTCATTCTCTCCCCAACAGCCCAGTCAATTGCTACTAAGTCGAATTGCTAAATTCAATGACCTAATTACATAAACCAAAAAAGTTAGTGCATACGTTAAAATGAGTAGTGTTGTCATAAACCAAACTGAAACCTTGAAAAAAAATGAAATAAAGAAAGAAACAAAATGAAAAGTGGTGTGGGATTAGATGTGGGCAAAATATGGAAAAAGTTGGGGAACAAAATTTTTGATGAAAAGCTCTATTCACATTTGGCCCTCTATCAAAAATTTGTCAAACAAACATACACTTTTTTCATTAACTTAAGATAAAATGTTTAAGTTAAGAATGTGCCTTTGTTTTTAACACACACACATATAACGAGTTTTAATTAATTCACTAGTCTCCAAGCTATTTTGTATTGACTATTAGCACATTTCCTCTACGATTACTGTTTAATGTTCGACTAGAGAGTTTGTTTTCAGTCCCCACACTTTCTCCCAGCAAAAGGAAACACAAATCATTTTTACTATGTTTCATGGCTTGTTTGGTATTTGCATATTTAGAGAGGCAACCATGAGACAAAAGCATACTGGAAGAAAACATTTAGAGGGGACAGTTAGGACTCAACAATGAGGTGTTAAAGTTTGCTAGGTGAGATGTATTTGTTTTCCTGCACCAAAGGAATTTACTATTATTTTAAATTAGGAATATAAGCCAGCATTATGGTCTTTCTATTTCTTTTATTTATTTCTGTATTTTATTTTACCATTTGCTAAAAGAATTTGAAGTGGTTTGTAGTGAAAACAATTCACTAAGACCAAATCATTAACAGAGTTGTTCTTACCTAGCATTTATTGCACTCCAGTTCTGTTGTGTTTGAAAATGTCCTTGCCTTTTAAAAATGAGAAATTATAAACAGTTCGAAAAAAGATCAGCTTATAAAACTGTATTTTTCTTTCTTTCTTCTATGCCTACCCTCCTCACATTTTAATCATCTATAAGATCAGAAACTTTATGTGATTAATGTAGCAAACCTACTTCAAGCCATAAAGAAATTACCTGTAATAATTTTTAATATATGATCTTATTTTACTTGTTTAGATGTGTATACATGTAATTATAAAGAGACAGGCAATTACTTTTGAAGACAACAGTGTTATAGAGATTTTGTTTTTTAATGCATGGCTAGAAGACCTATAAAAATAAAATTCAAAACTTGCCTACTTATTGATTTTATAATTTCATCTGAAACTTCATCACTATATTTTTGCCACCCTGGACCAAAGACTATGCCAGATTAATAGGTATAATTTTTTTGTTCCATTTTCTGTAGTAATTCCAAGGCTATATAATTTCTACCACATTGCTTATGGGTCTAATTTACTGACTCTATAAATCTGCCCAATCGCTTGACTGACATCCATAAGTTCACTCATTTCTAGCAGACATTAGATGAAAAGGTAGGCTCAGGATGCCAGTCCCTGTATAAGGATACTACGGTAACCCTGCACATACTTTAACTAGGATGCAATAGTGGTGATCTTGTCATGTCGATGGAGTCTGGCAGAACCAAAGGAAATAGATTTGATGATGCCCGCAATTTTTGCAGTGCAGAATACAGAAAAGTATTGGAATATTCAATTTATGTTAGCTTTGTAGCCTATGTCTGCCAGAGCCTCAAAAATATGTTTAGATTTGTTGATGAAAAGAAAGAGCTAGAGGCCATCAGATGAAGAGATGATTAAGGCACTGGACACTACCATATGGCTGATTATGGTTGGAGTCCCAGACCTGGTAGCTTTGCTTTCGCACTTTCTCTCTCTCTCTCTCATGAGCTCATGTGTTCTATAGTAAATTAAAAACTAATAGTAATGATAACTTTAAAAAAATAAATAATATAAAGAAAAGATGCTGTGTTTTGTTTGTTTAAAATCCAATATGACCGACATGGAAATTTTATGGTAGGCTTAAACACAGAGGAGCCAATATCTATTTTACCTAATAAAAGGAGCATTAAAAAAAGTTGAAGAGGTTCATTACCGTTCCGATCTGCTCATTCTATTAAAGAAATTATTAAAGATTGCTTCAGGATGTGGCCAAAGTAATGAAGTGCTCAGCATAATGTCTTATAAATGTCATTCAAACAACTAATGGCTTCTGAGTAGCCATTTTAAATATTAAACCTATTAAACTTACCTTTTCTGCATACTTATGATTTGAGGAAAGGGACTTTCTACTTATTAAGCATGTACCCTTATATATTTGTATGATTTTCTGTTTGTACTTGTGTTTATGTGAACAGTATATTTAGACTATAATCCAGAGTCAGGTTGATTCTAATTACATAAATGTCTATTTGAATATGGAATAAACAGAAGTCACTAAAATGTGCTCAACCTCTTGCCTCTAGGAGCCTCCTCTTGTATATTTAATTTAGTCCTGTTCTGCTTTCAATAATAATAGTCACACTTAAATATAAGAATTGTAGAATTCAGCTGGCTTTCAGCCTAGTGGTTAAGGGAGCCAGAGCTACGTGACTGGCTGTGGCTCAAATCCTGGTCCCATGCTTGGAAAACCGCATGTGCAAGTGTGCCCAACCCAAGAGGATGGAGAAATGGAGGAAAAGGGATTGCAATGTGACCTTGCGCTATTGGGGCAGGAGGTTGATTTCTCCCTCTTTGTCTCTCTCTCTCTCTCTGTCTCTTTACCTCTTTTTGGTAGATGTAAATGCCCTCTAGCAAACCAAAAAAAAAAAAAAAAACAAAAAAAACAAATCTAAACCTCATGAAGTCAGGAACTAACAAATAATTTTCCATATTTTGAGTGCCACCAGTTTCAAGGAGAGTGTATAAGACATAATTTATGATTTATAGTGCCAGATTGTTTGAGTGAGAATCTAGTACCTCTCTTTGGTAAATGTAAATGCCCTCCAGCAAACCAAAAAAAAAAACAAAAACAAATCTAAACCTCATTAAGTCAGGAACTCACAAATAATTTTCCATATTTTGAGTGCCACCAGTTTCAAGGAGAGTGTATAAGACATAATTTATGATTTATAGTGCCAGATTGTTTGAGTGAGAATCTAGTATTGCTACTTGCTTGCTGTGTGAAGTTGGATACCTTGTTTAATTTGATCATGCTTCAGTTTCTCAAAATATAGAATAGATGTGTTTACTGTTTCATCTGCACCTTGGCTGCATTTTTCCCTCCTGTTGTACAGGGTTACTTTAGTCCCAGAAGCATATTGCATGCTTGGCTAATCAGAACTATAATCTAAATTTCATTTCCTCCCACGGATCCATAGCCCGCATGTGCATCTTCACTTTGAAACAGGCATCAAATCCTTTTCTTGACGACTTCAGTAACGATCATACTTAGTATGGTTTTGTGTCACTTCAGACTAGAAATTTTTCAGATTATGGAGTTTTTGGATTTGGGAATATTTGCATAAAATAAGAAATCTTGGGGGTAGGACCTAAGTCCAAACTGGAAATCATTCACTATCTTGTACACATATTATACACGTGGCCTGAAGGCAATTTTATACAATATTCTTATATTGCAGCATTTTGACTTCAACCTGTCCCATGAGGCCAGATGTGCAATTTTCCACATATGGTGTCATGTCAGTGCTTTAAAAGTTTCAGACTTTGGATTTTGGATTTTTGGATTAGGTATTTTCACCCTGTAGTATAAAAATAGTTGAATCTTTTAAACCAAATATTGGGTGTGTGCGTGTATGTATTTGTGGGTGGGGCGTGTGAGGAGAAAGAGTAATGAGGCATACTGACCAGGCACTGCAGCATGCTTTCTCCTCTGTCAAGATCAGTGTAGGGACGATCCTTTCTGGTAATAGAACGCCTCACTGTCTTAAATTTACTTGCTATTACTCTAGTTAGCTCACATGTTTTCTTTTTTTTTTTTTCAGAAAAGATTAAAAAAAAGACACCTTAATAAAATATAACTATATATTGTTTTGGATATGAAATATTTTTTATTATTTCCCATAATTTGACATTTCCCATTTTCTTATGATTGGCATTTTCCTCAGAGGATCTGA
Source organism: Tupaia belangeri chinensis (assembly GCF_000334495.1). Classification (NCBI taxonomy): domain Eukaryota; kingdom Metazoa; phylum Chordata; class Mammalia; order Scandentia; family Tupaiidae; genus Tupaia; species Tupaia belangeri. The sequence continues at coordinate 2,988,932 of NW_006204841.1, forward strand.
TTCTAAATTTAGTTGGAAAAGATGCAGAGATTTTAACCATGTAAAGAAGGTAAGGGGGAAGAGAATAACTGAGTATACGGATAAGATAAAAATCTCCGAAATCATAGTGAGAAAAATTTGTCACGATCTTACTACCTGCTGTGGAATCCCCAGGATGAGGGAGCACTTATCTACTTAGGAGTGATAATGGCTAACGGGCAAGCGCACTCACCACAGAAAGACAGAGAGGGGAAAGTGAGAAAGCAAACCACTAATAAATAAAGTAAGTAATTGAAAAAAGAAGACCATAAAATAGTGATAATATCTCCATCAACACGGGCAGCACTATCAAAGGCTACAAAGTTTACCAAAGTTAGAGATTGAAAGCCATTCATTAGGGCCAGTAGACAGTGCAGAGGTTAAGGCACTGGGTCCCACATGGCCACCCATGTGGTTCGAGTCCTGGACCCAGGGCTTGAAAATCACTCCCAGTGCGTGTTCATGCATGCCCCAAATCCCAAGGAGCCTGAAGGAGAATAGAGGAAAAGGGATTGCAGCATGACTATTCCTCCTGGAGGGGTGAGTTCTCATGTCCTTTTCTCTCTCCATCTCTCTCTGGCAAGCACGCACATTGTATAGCACAAATTAAAAAAAAAATTGGAAAATATGTTCCAGAGACATCAATATACTTTGTCAAAGTTATAAAAGAAGATGCGAACTATATTTCAAATATGGACCTCTCCGTTTCCAGAGCTCATGCTCATTATTCATGTTTAATATACTGAGTGTTCACACTCTATGACTGAAACTGAATGACTAAAGGATATAGAAACACAGTAAATGGTTGTGAAATACCAGATACAGGGTGAAAAGGGGGTGGGTGAAGGAGTAGAGTCTGAAGAAAGACATTAAGGAGAAAAATAGAGAGGCATAGAGTTAACGGGTCAAAGAAATGGGGTGTTACCTGTTGAAGATAACGTTATAGTATTATTAACTGGACTAGGGAGATATGTACACATGTTGGAATATTCACTTTGCAAGCTAAATCACGTGACTGAATGCATAAAAGAACTTGAAATAAGATTTAAAAAATTTAAAAAATAAGGTTGACTCCTAGTGAGAAGAACAGTTAAACAGTAGATAAAAACTACTACGGTTTTAATGTTAATTTTGATATTATTTCTGGTACCACACAATACAGAAATTGCTGAATTTATTCATTTTCCCGACTATATTATCTAGCAAAACAAGTCAGTTTGGAGGATAACGCCAAGAGATATTTTTTCAAAAGTATTTTGTGAAATGGTGGATTCATCACAGAATATTGGATCATCAGAAAAGTCATGACGCATATTTGCATAGAAAAACAGAAAAGTCATGGCTTTTCCAATGACCCAATAGTTGCTACTGCTTTTGGAAGCAAAATACTGTGAAGATCTTGAATTACAATGTAATTTCACATAAACAGAGTCAGTCCTCTCCCTACAGATAATGTGGTTTTCAGTGTAGAATATCTCCCTAGTTGGAGTACCTTGTCTTTGAGCTGCATGGCTAATTTCTTGTAAGGAATCATACTGACATAAAGGAAGCTTCCTTGTTCTGTTCTTAGGCAGCCCACATCCGAGTGTAAGGCCCAAGGGCTTCCCCTCTTGTTTTAGTGCTGTATAAAGTCGAAGGCATCCTTTGTCCAGAATGTTATATTGGAAGAGCTGAATTTCATGTAATTGCAGTATAGTTCATTGGTACACTGGAGCCTTATACCACTTATGAGACTAGAAAAAAATACTTGTTGCCTATTTCATGGAAGGTATTTTGTCATTCTGGTTTACGGTCCTCATTGGGCTTAAAACATACCATAAACATCAAAATTCCTTTCCTTGCTATTTTTTGCCTGCCATTGTTGTAGAATGGAAGACTAGGTAAATTATACAAACTGCACTATTTTCAACTTTAGTCTCTTAAAGTCTAATCTTGAGATAGAATTCCAAAAAGTTCATGTTTCCTGACATGTCAGCTGTTATAAAGTTGGACATAAGTTCTCTAATTTAAAGGATTAAATTGGCTTTCACAGAAAGAGTAGGGCTGGGTTTTTTTCTGTCACAAATTGCCATGGGAACATAGGTGCTTCAAAGCTGTTATGCCTCTTATCCCAAGCATCGAAAATAATTTGGAATATCTCAAACAATGACATTTGAAGCTCTGAAGCATGATCCTTAGAATATATTAAGGTTAGAAAACCAGGCTATTTTATAACAGCACTGTTCCAAATATTCCATTGGCACCAATTTAATAAGTTGTAATTATACTGGAATAGCATTTGAATCAGTGGTATTTTCTAAAAGCCTAATTAGCACAGAATTTGTGTGGCTAAAATGCAGCAAGTCCAAATCTAAAACAACAAAACTCTATGGGGCGAAAAACACCGAAGATATAACAGAAGAAATAGATAGGAAGTTTGCTTACGGTCGAGTAAACATGAAAAATCTCTTTTAGAAAAAAAAAAATCTATTGAAAACAAGATTTTAAATCAATTTGAAAATGCAAAATTTTAATCTTTGACATGTTACTAACTTTTAGTGCCATCTACTTAACCAACAGGAAAACTGAAAGTAGATTGTTTACCTCTTATTATGTTATGAAGCATAGAATTTGCATTTTGTTCAGGCTTACAGGTATTGTAAGCCTGATTTAAAAAAATTCTATATGCAAATTACTTTTAAAACTAATCATGCATCAGTAGGTAGCATGTGGTTGAGGACACTGGACTCCCACATGGTCGACCATGGTTCAAGTCCTGGACCTGGCAGCTTGCTTTCTCACTTTCTCTCTCTCATTCTTGCTCTGTCTCTCTCTGTTCAAATTAAAATAAATAAAGTTAAATAAAATAATTACAAAAAAAAAAAAGCTAATACATGTTAGGGCTGTCTCCTGGGTCTGACAGTTAAGCAGCCTGATTCCACATAGCCGACCATGTGATTCAAGTCCCAGACATGGTGGTTTGAGAAACACACTGTGCGTCTTTGTCTGTGCCCAAAATCTTTAAAGAAAGAAGAGACAGAGAAGAGATTATGACCTCACCATGCCCCATTGGGGTGCTTTCTCCCTCTACCTCAGTCTCTCTGTATCCGGCAAGCTCACATGCTCTCTAGCATAAAAACAAGAAAAAAATGGATACCTGTTTATTATACTTTTACTTCAATGTTACTGAGAGCAGTTTCTTTTAAGATGGACAGAAAGACAACTGCCTTTCTCTAACAACAATGAGAAGCTTCTCTGTTTATCTCTTTCTTAAATTTAAATGAAAAAACTGCTATATACTGCATGTGTCATCTCAAAATTCCTATATTGAAACCTAATCTCTTAATGTGATGCCAGTCCAAGTGGAGGGGGCTTTGGGACGAAAGATTAGAACATCATGAGGATGTCATTGTAGAAGAGACTTCAAAGAGCGTTTTTGCCAGTCTGCCCTGTGAGGGCACAGTGAATAGGCTACCTAGGACCAGTGAAAGGACCCTACCTAGTCCCCAAATTGGCCAGCACTTTGATCTCAAACGCCTCAGCCTCTTGAACTGTGTGAAAATAAGTGTGTGTTGTTTCTAAGCCATTCTGTTTGTGATACTTTGCTATAGTAGCCCACAAGGACCAAGACAACGACTGTGTATCATGAAGCAAATCTTTCATGCATTCTTGATTTTTTTTTCTAATTTTTAGCCACTTAATTTTTTAATTTCCTAATTATTTTTTGAACATTTAAGATGACAATGGATTCTAATTTCTGGTTTCCAAGTACGTAGGGAATCTGTATTTCCCCCTCCACAACCATAACAGAGTGCAATATTTTTCTAATGATTTTAGCATGTGCCTTAGCTTATCAGTAAGAATTTTAGTTTCTCAGAAGCTGAGACCACGTGTTAGCTAATCCTGAAATCTTTTTCATTTTCTGTCTCGTGCAGCACTAGATTCACTATTCCTTACGTAAATACAGCTAAATGTTGGCCATTCATTATTCACTCTCCCTGCACTGTTCTCAGACATTCACTGTTACGTTACATCTTCCTAAGAAACAGATATTGAAACTGCTTATAGTACTGTAGATAAATTATACCTGACTGGTGCAGAGAAATTGGTCAGGAGAAGCAGGATATAAAATGTAGCAACATGGATTTATTTCATTTTGTCCCTAAACAGAGAATAAATGTGTGAAAAGAATTGCACTTTCTGCAATTAAAAAGAGGTTACATAAAAATAATTTTCACTCAATGGGAAATGCTTCAGAATAGATTTCCCATTTGATAGCAAAACCCGTTACTGAGCTTCTTATTGCAACTTGATTCATATTAGAGACAGAGTTGAAAACATTTTTATTATTTTTCTCCTTCGATAGCTGGGACAAAGAAAAATTTATGACTGTACTTCAGTTTTACTGCAACTGAGACTTTTCTAAAAATGAACTGGCAGATGCCACTAGTAGGTTAATTGATTTAATAATGTTCCTATGAATTAGCTGGCATTTCTGCCATGAACTGCTTTCAACTGATTGGAACCCTATAAAAGGATTTTGTAAAATGTATAGAAAAAGCAACAAGGAATTCAGCATTGGATTTTTTGGCTCATTCATTAGCATTTAGAAGTCTAAGAAATTATTGCATTTGCAACTTACTAAATACATAGCATTTGTTAGCAATAATTAGGCGCAAGCATTGTTTTTACAAAGGCTCTTTAAAATCCTGTCTTGTTAAAATGATAAAGGAAAAAGTGTGTTAATATAGCCTAGTGGTGTGTATTAACTGCCAGTAAGTAGCCCGTTCCAGGGTTTTACAAGACGGAAGAAATCAAGGTCATTAAAGTAGGAGTTGCAGCCTCATTCCTGGGAAAAGAGGAGGAAAGGACGGTTATAGAGAATCTGTAAAACTGTGCTAACACTTGTGGATTCAGAGTAATAGGAAGCACGGCTCTGGAATGGGGAGTACCACTCTGGTTCTAAACCATTGTCTAAATAACATACCGAGGATCCTTGAAATGGGACTGTGACTTATGTCATAGAGTTACTGAGTTCATAATTTGGACAAGGCCAAATACGTCTATGTTAAAATCATCAGTTCAGAGCCCAGGTCAAAATAAAGAATCATTATGATACCAAAATGTCTTGGAGTCAAGGATGAAAAAAGTTTGATTATGAGACCAGCAGTTAGTGTAATGGCTATGTCGCTGGGCTCCCACGTAGTCGACTGCGGTTCAAGTCCCAGACCCGGTGGCTTAAACTCAAGCCAGGCACGTGTGCGTGTGAGCCCAAGATCCCGAGAGGAGAATGGGGGAGAAGGGATTGCCGCGTGGCCATCCTCATGGGGGGTGATTTCTCGCTTTCTGTCTCTGTCTGTCCGGCGAGCACATGTGCCAAATAGCAAAAACTTCTCAAAAAAATTTTTTTTTATTATAATTTGTTATTATTAAAATGATAGAATTTAATATTTTATAGTGAAATAAAATGTTTGACATTATTATACAGGACTGATCATCTCTCAGCTCTTTCAACTTACATTGTGAAGAAAACAGATTCTTTTTATGCTTCTAATTTTCTATAGAACTTAAAAATATTTGTATTACTCTTTTAATTTTACATTATGTCTAAATATGGATAATGTCATCTTTTTTTTTCCTAATTTTGAAGATTTGTTCAGAAAATTTTGAAGGGATAGAATTGATATTATGTTTTTAATTCTGAAATACAATATAAAAAGAATCACCAAATAATGATATTTGTAAGAGTTAATACCATCATAGAATAATATACCAAAATCAAAATACTATTCAAAAATGGTGTTTCAATTAATAAAGTAATGCTAGCTTGCCAAAAAAATATTTACAAAGATCATAGTTATATATATTATGAGACATTCTGATTTCTATTATTGTATAAACTCAAAAAATTTTGTTGACTCAAAAGTGACAGCTTCCATAAGTTAAATAAAAAACAATGTTTGATAATTCTCTCGTTAATTATATTTTCCAATTTACTATTTTAAAACCGTAAGTTTACTTGCTTGTGATGATAAATGTATTATATTAACTGAGAGAATTTCAAAGTATCAAATAAGAATCTTTTTATTCCAAGTCACAGCTTAATGGTAAACTATATTTGAAAAAAATAGGGAAATGTTAACAAATATCTGAATAACATGCCTTTTTTTTTCTTTTTTCTATTTTATAATTTATTTTTATTTATTTATTTATATATTTTTTGAGAGGTTTTCGCGATAGGGCACATGCTCTCACCAGACAGACAGAGACATAGAGACAGAAAGCGAGAAATCACCCCCCAGGGGGGATGGTCATGCCACAATCCCTTCTCCTCCATCCTTTAAATCAATTTGAAAATGCAAAATTTTAATCTTTGACATGTTACTAACTTTTAGTGCCATCTACTTAACCAACAGGAAAACTGAAAGTAGATTGTTTACCTCTTATTATGTTATGAAGCATAGAATTTGCATTTTGTTCAGGCTTACAGGTATTGTAAGCCTGATTTAAAAAAATTCTATATGCAAATTACTTTTAAAACTAATCATGCATCAGTAGGTAGCATGTGGTTGAGGACACTGGACTCCCACATGGTCGACCATGGTTCAAGTCCTGGACCTGGCAGCTTGCTTTCTCACTTTCTCTCTCTCATTCTTGCTCTGTCTCTCTCTGTTCAAATTAAAATAAATAAAGTTAAATAAAATAATTACAAAAAAAAAAAAGCTAATACATGTTCAGGGCTGTCTCCTTGGTCTGACAGTTAAGCAGCCTGATTCCACATAGCCGACCATGTGATTCAAGTCCCAGACATGGTGGTTTGAGAAACACACTGTGCGTCTTTGTCTGTGCCCAAAATCTTTAAAGAAAGAAGAGACAGAGAAGAGATTATGACCTCACCATGCCCCATTGGGGTGCTTTCTCCCTCTACCTCAGTCTCTCTGTATCCGGCAAGCTCACATGCTCTCTAGCATAAAAACAAGAAAAAAATGGATACCTGTTTATTATACTTTTACTTCAATGTTACTGAGAGCAGTTTCTTTTAAGATGGACAGAAAGACAACTGCCTTTCTCTAACAACAATGAGAAGCTTCTCTGTTTATCTCTTTCTTAAATTTAAATGAAAAAACTGCTATATACTGCATGTGTCATCTCAAAATTCCTATATTGAAACCTAATCTCTTAATGTGATGCCAGTCCAAGTGGAGGGGGCTTTGGGACGAAAGATTAGAACATCATGAGGATGTCATTGTAGAAGAGACTTCAAAGAGCGTTTTTGCCAGTCTGCCCTGTGAGGGCACAGTGAATAGGCTACCTAGGACCAGTGAAAGGACCCTACCTAGTCCCCAAATTGGCCAGCACTTTGATCTCAAACGCCTCAGCCTCTTGAACTGTGTGAAAATAAGTGTGTGTTGTTTCTAAGCCATTCTGTTTGTGATACTTTGCTATAGTAGCCCACAAGGACCAAGACAACGACTGTGTATCATGAAGCAAATCTTTCATGCATTCTTGATTTTTTTTTCTAATTTTTAGCCACTTAATTTTTTAATTTCCTAATTATTTTTTGAACATTTAAGATGACAATGGATTCTAATTTCTGGTTTCCAAGTACGTAGGGAATCTGTATTTCCCCCTCCACAACCATAACAGAGTGCAATATTTTTCTAATGATTTTAGCATGTGCCTTAGCTTATCAGTAAGAATTTTAGTTTCTCAGAAGCTGAGACCACGTGTTAGCTAATCCTGAAATCTTTTTCATTTTCTGTCTCGTGCAGCACTAGATTCACTATTCCTTACGTAAATACAGCTAAATGTTGGCCATTCATTATTCACTCTCCCTGCACTGTTCTCAGACATTCACTGTTACGTTACATCTTCCTAAGAAACAGATATTGAAACTGCTTATAGTACTGTAGATAAATTATACCTGACTGGTGCAGAGAAATTGGTCAGGAGAAGCAGGATATAAAATGTAGCAACATGGATTTATTTCATTTTGTCCCTAAACAGAGAATAAATGTGTGAAAAGAATTGCACTTTCTGCAATTAAAAAGAGGTTACATAAAAATAATTTTCACTCAATGGGAAATGCTTCAGAATAGATTTCCCATTTGATAGCAAAACCCGTTACTGAGCTTCTTATTGCAACTTGATTCATATTAGAGACAGAGTTGAAAACATTTTTATTATTTTTCTCCTTCGATAGCTGGGACAAAGAAAAATTTATGACTGTACTTCAGTTTTACTGCAACTGAGACTTTTCTAAAAATGAACTGGCAGATGCCACTAGTAGGTTAATTGATTTAATAATGTTCCTATGAATTAGCTGGCATTTCTGCCATGAACTGCTTTCAACTGATTGGAACCCTATAAAAGGATTTTGTAAAATGTATAGAAAAAGCAACAAGGAATTCAGCATTGGATTTTTTGGCTCATTCATTAGCATTTAGAAGTCTAAGAAATTATTGCATTTGCAACTTACTAAATACATAGCATTTGTTAGCAATAATTAGGCGCAAGCATTGTTTTTACAAAGGCTCTTTAAAATCCTGTCTTGTTAAAATGATATAGGAAAAAGTGTGTTAATATAGCCTAGTGGTGTGTATTAACTGCCAGTAAGTAGCCCGTTCCAGGGTTTTACAAGACGGAAGAAATCAAGGTCATTAAAGTAGGAGTTGCAGCCTCATTCCTGGGAAAAGAGGAGGAAAGGACGGTTATAGAGAATCTGTAAAACTGTGCTAACACTTGTGGATTCAGAGTAATAGGAAGCACGGCTCTGGAATGGGGAGTACCACTCTGGTTCTAAACCATTGTCTAAATAACATACCGAGGATCCTTGAAATGGGACTGTGACTTATGTCATAGAGTTACTGAGTTCATAATTTGGACAAGGCCAAATACGTCTATGTTAAAATCATCAGTTCAGAGCCCAGGTCAAAATAAAGAATCATTATGATACCAAAATGTCTTGGAGTCAAGGATGAAAAAAGTTTGATTATGAGACCAGCAGTTAGTGTAATGGCTATGTCGCTGGGCTCCCACGTAGTCGACTGCGGTTCAAGTCCCAGACCCGGTGGCTTAAACTCAAGCCAGGCACGTGTGCGTGTGAGCCCAAGATCCCGAGAGGAGAATGGGGGAGAAGGGATTGCCGCGTGGCCATCCTCATGGGGGGTGATTTCTCGCTTTCTGTCTCTGTCTGTCCGGCGAGCACATGTGCCAAATAGCAAAAACTTCTCAAAAAAATTTTTTTTTATTATAATTTGTTATTATTAAAATGATAGAATTTAATATTTTATAGTGAAATAAAATGTTTGACATTATTATACAGGACTGATCATCTCTCAGCTCTTTCAACTTACATTGTGAAGAAAACAGATTCTTTTTATGCTTCTAATTTTCTATAGAACTTAAAAATATTTGTATTACTCTTTTAATTTTACATTATGTCTAAATATGGATAATGTCATCTTTTTTTTTCCTAATTTTGAAGATTTGTTCAGAAAATTTTGAAGAGATATAATTGATATTATGTTTTTAATTCTGAAATACAATATAAAAAGAATCACCAAATAATGATATTTGTAAGAGTTAATACCATCATAGAATAATATACCAAAATCAAAATACTATTCAAAAATGGTGTTTCAATTAATAAAGTAATGCTAGCTTGCCAAAAAAATATTTACAAAGATCATAGTTATATATATTATGAAACATTCTGATTTCTATTATTGTATAAACTCAAAAAATTTTGTTGACTCAAAAGTGAAAGCTTCCATAAGTTAAATAAAAAACAATGTTTGATAATTCTCTCGTTAATTATATTTTCCAATTTACTATTTTAAAACCGTAAGTTTACTTGCTTGTGATGATAAATGTATTATATTAACTGAGAGAATTTCAAAGTATCAAATAAGAATCTTTTTATTCCAAGTCACAGCTTAATGGTAAACTATATTTGAAAAAAATAGGGAAATGTTAACAAATATCTGAATAACATGCCTTTTTTTTTCTTTTTTCTATTTTATAATTTATTTTTATTTATTTATTTATATATTTTTTGAGAGGATTTCGCTATAGGGCACATGCTCTCACCAGACAGACAGAGACATAGAGACAGAAAGCAAGAAATCACCCCCCAGGGGGGATGGTCACGCTGCAATCCCTTCTCCTCCATTCTCCTCTTGGGATCTTGGGCACACATGCACATGCGCCCAGCGTGAGTTTTAAGCCACCGGGCCCGGGACGCGAACCGTGGTCAACTACATGGGAGTCCAGCGACATAGCCATTATGCTAACTGCTGGTTCCCTGAATGACATGCCTTTGAATTGTAGATATTGTTGAATTGATTAGCTATCTTGGGAAACCATAAGGTACCAATCTCCAAATTTACCAGTGTATTTCTCCAATGTTTCCACTTTCATATGAAATTTTGTCGCTATATCATATTATTTCATTGTTTAAAAAATGTTAGCAATTTTTTAATCTAAATTGGAAAAATTCCTAAAAATTCAATAAAAATTTTTTAATCTGTTTCATGTACTAGCCCGTTTTTGGCATGAGAGATAAACTAATGCATAGAATAGATTTAAGACTGTCTTTACAGAGCATCAGCTCTAGTAGGATAGATGCGTCTTAACCACTCCCTGTCTTTCAGAAGTTCAAGACTAGGGCAAGGAGTGTGCAACATCTATCAGAGATGAAAAATTTAAGGGACTTCCAAAACCTCAGTCACAAAAAGGTAATATTTTAGTACAATATTTTAAATAATCAAACTAATATACATTATCCATGATGAATAATTTTTTAAAATGAAGTGTCTTGTAGATATTATAGCCAAAAGAACTGGAAAAATTAGTAATAGTGAAATAAGTTCCATCTTTTGCTGAAAGAGAGATATGGGCATAAATGGGGGAGGTAATATATGAAATACTCAAGCCTTCTGTCAGAAGTTTAGCATTATAGTATTAGTTTTCCAGTGCTGTATAACAAATCACCACGATTCCTAAACAGTTATTGCCACATAGTTCCAAGGTCAGAATTGTGGTGCTATACAGCAAGTTCTCTGTTCATGCTGAAATGAAGATTCCAGAAGGGCTAAATTCTAGTCAGGGCTCTCTGGGGGGAAAAAAAACTTCTAAGCTCATTCTTGACAGAACTCACATCACTGCTGTTGTACGACTGACATCTCAGTTGCTGGCTTTCAACTAGAGAGCATTTACTTTCCAAGTGTCACCCACTTTCCCACCTACATGTGGGACTTTGCATAGTCAAGTGAAAAATAGTTTATAGACTCTATTTCACACTTACAATCTCTGACTTCATTTTTGCTAACTGGAGAAAATTCAGGCTTTTTTTTTGGTAAGATATTTTTGTCATAGGGCATGTGTTCTGGCTGAAGAGAGACAGACACAGGAAAGGGAAAATGAGAAATTATCCAGGGGATGATCGTATCACAATCCCTTCTCCTTCATTCTCCTCCCATGATCTTGGACATGCATGCACATGAACCCAGTGTGAGTTTCAAGCCACTGGCTCTGAGATTCGAACTGCGGTCGGTCATGTGAGAGTCCAGTGACTTAACTGCTATGCCATCTACTGGCCCTGAAAATTTCATGGTTTTAAAGACCCATTCAATATGATTAGACTCACCTGGATAATCTCTTCCTTATTTATTTATTTATTTATTTTGGAGAGATTTTTCGCTATAGGGCACGTGCACTCGCCAGACAGAGAGAGACAGAGAGAAAGAAAGTGAGAAATCACCCCCCAGGGGGGGATGGTCATGCCGCAATCCCTTCTCCTCCATTCTCCTCTCAGGATCTTGGGTATGCACGCACATGCACCCAGCGTGAGTTTCAAGCCACCGGGTCCGGGATGCGAACTGCGGTCGACTACGTGGGAGTCCAGCAACATAGCCATTACACTAACTGCTGGTTCCCAATAATCTCTTTCTTAAAGTCAATTGTGTCAAATAACATAACCTAATCATGGAAAAGGATGGAAAAGTCTTGGGAGCCATCTTAGAATTTGGCCTACCACACTTATACACCCCAAAAATTCTACTGGTAGATTTCTTGTGAGTTCAGGTATGTGGAAGGCTTTGAAGAAGTAACTGTACTTTGTGATCTGCCCTGGTCCTTGGCAGAGTCTTGTCACTGCCAGTGACTGTGAAAGAAGCCATTTAATCATCAGCAGCTGCCACGATGAACATCAGTCACCCTATGTGCTTAGGGACCATTAGTATTTTCAGAATGGTTTGTCCTCCAAAAGTTTATGATATGGTGTTAGTGGGTAGTGACTGAATGTTCGCCAAAAGTTCATGTTTTAGGACTTACATTATAAATGGTAAGTGAAAACTTACTCCCTTCATAGTAATAAAGAGAGGAAATGAGGCAGACAGTGCCACATAGATAAAGACAGGAACAAGGAGAAACCTACTGACTGCTTCCATGCTCACGTCCTGCCCTCAGCCATATTAAAGTTTCACCAGAAGTTGAATACTGGTTCTTGGACCTCCAAGCCATAAACTGAATAAACTGTTCTTTATACATTCACCCAATATTTCTTTCTTTATTTTTCTTTCTTTCTTTCTCTTCTTCTTTTTCTTCTTTCTTTCTTTCTCTCTTTCTTTCTTTTTAGAATTTTGGCATAGAGCATGGGCACTCACCAGTGAGAGATAGAGAGTGGGAAAATGAGAAATCACCCACCAGGGGGAATGGCCAGGAGCAATCTCTTCTCATACATTCTATTCTTTTTAAATCCTGATTTTTTTTTTTCTCCCTAAGTCTCATCTCCATGTGGAGTACCAGTGAGTCTAGTGCCATTTCAGAGGTACAGTCAAGGTCACTGAAGTTTTATGTTCAGTAACTAGAAAGTGGAACTGACCCAAATCTCTGTTGACAGAAAGTGGGTAAATGTCTTAGTGCACTCATACAATGGAATCCTTATAAAAATTAAAAGTACTGACACAGGAGACCAGAATTTCAAAAGCATTAAGTAAGTGAAGAAAGCCAGGTACCAAAGATTAAATAATTCAGAGTTCTGGTTGTGTGACCTGTAGTGAATGCCATACCACAGTGACAGAAAGTTGGGTCCAGGCCTGTGGAAGAAAATTGATTGCCAAGTGCACAAGGGAAGCTTTAGTGATGATGAAATTGTTCTATAACTTCATTTTCATGGTGACTCCATCAAACTCATTGAACCATATACTTACAATTGGTGAATTTTGTTATATACATGTACATATATACATACATGTACATGTATATAACATTACCAAATTTAATTGTAAAAATTAAAATAGAAAATTTTATAAAACACATAGAAGAATATAATTTCTTTAGATAGGATATAAATAAAGCCACTATTTATAGTATTGTTTTCAATGTATACCTATAAATTTACAATAAGGACATGGTTATCATTTAAATATGTCCCCTGAATATTTGTGTGTGGAGGCATTATAATGAGATTAAGAAATAAAAACTTGATCTAATTTTTGTGTCTGCTTCTTAAGGATGAGATTAGTGAATGGGTGGTTATGGCGTGGCCCAAGAATTGAGTTCTGGTGGGTTTGTAAGGAAGGAAATTAAAGCAAGAAGCATAGAGTCTGCTCTACTTAAAGTTCTCCCTCTGCTATTATGCAGTCCCTTGGACTTTTCAGTCACCAGAACTATGAGTCAAATATTTCATTTTATGAATTACCCAGTCTAAGGTATTTCAGTTAATAAAGCAGTAGCAGACTGGTACACACATTTTACTTAAAGAGCTTGAACAATATATATCTCTTCACAAACAAAAACTATATGATATGAGAATGAACCTTATGTAAAAATTTCATTATACCCATCAATAATTGAAAGAAAAATGAGCACCTACAATTAGACTTTAAGTAAACTATGAGTGAAGAGAAAATATTTTTTGGTCAAGAATGAAGAATGAAGGGTAAGTTAACTGGGGAGCTAGAACATAGCAAATATCTATGAAAATCTGAATTTCTGCAAAATTTACAACAGCTCTAACTTAATCTAGGATGTGGAACACATACTGTTACTTAAACATATTTAGAATTTAGAAGTTATTAATCTTGGACAAATACAATATTTTTTGCAATATTACTAACAAACTCCTGTTTTCTTTCTCTAACCTTAGTGAAAGTCTCCTATTAGTTATAATAGGAAACAATTTCTACTAATAAAAATGAGTTATAAGCCTTGAAAAGAATGTCATCTGTCTAGTTTATATGACTGCTCACTTTTAATCAGAGCTTCTATCAAATGGTTCATTTTATTTTATTTTATTTTTCATGGTTACAGAATGAAGGAACTGTTGGAAATTAACTTTGGTAATTAGGTTCTAAAGATGAAAAATTTTAGCAGTGACAGTATGACAGACTTGAATGATTAATAAAGAAAAAGCAGGGTTCCTTTGAACTTACTATACTTGATGTTCTCTCATTTTTAAGCATGTCAGTTTACCAATATGTAATAATTAGTTTTGAGAAAAATAGAATACAACATGATTTTTCTTCTGATTAATATGGTCATTGGTAACCATATATATTGCAAATGGAGAATAATTGTACATTCAAAACTGGGTCACGTAAAAGGAATAAAAGATGATGTTAATCAGGAGAAAGATAAAGGCCAAGCATTACTAAAATGAGAACAAACATGGGAAAGAATCACAAATGCCTATCAATTTAATTGAATATTATTTATCAAATATCTGGAATGTGTTATGGTTTTGAAAAAACACAGTAGACAAGTTTATTTTAAAACTGTATAATCTGTTAATTACTCAAATTGTGTGTAACACCATGAAGTGCTGGTCTTGAGGATAAGCCAAATTCAATAATTTAGGCTGACATTTTAGCCAGGTATGTTATCACAGGAATACCTTCTAAAGATGGCCTGAAGTTGCATTCATTGAAATCCCCAGGGAGTAAGCGTGGGCAGAACTGTCACAACAGATTCTTAAAACTAGACTCTATGGGAGCCATTTTTGCAGAGCTTTGTGGTTGTTTCAAAATCTAGTTGCCTCCCCAAACACTTTAATTTCAAGCCACATTGACACTTCCTGGAGGCACTCTAATCTGTAGCTAGTAATCATGGACAGTCATTAGTAAATCAGAACAATTCTGAATTTCATTCCGACTTTCCTGGAATCAGCCAGTTCACTTTTCTTTCCCAAAATAGCCTTTTTACTCTCTGCACTTTCTACTTTCACTCAAGAATTAGTTTCTTTTATTTAAGACTGAGAAGTTCTAGGGTGGGCAAGGCCTGTCATGTCGCTGGCTGGCTGAGTAGGTTCTCTTTTGTGCCATCTATGTGACTCTGAATGTGGGTGGAAAAAAACCAAAAGTGTTAAAGGTTGATCACAGAATTTCTGTAAAGAAACTCATTTTTTAGGGCAAGAATTTTCCTTAACAGTCAGGCTTAGTAGTAAAAATTGACCCTCTGCATACAGTTTGGAAGCTCAGTGACAAGTCAAAGAGAAAATGGAAATGATATAGAAAAACATGAGAAGGAATTTGGGGGACTGGGATTAGGGATGTTGAGAGATAAATGAAGACATAGAGACATAGGAGCTATAACAACATGACAAATTACTGAAGCTCGAAGACAAGAAAATTGCAATGACAATTTTCCTTATGGAAAGAATACTCAAGATAATTTTTTTAGAGTGAGATTTTTGCTATAAGGCACATGCTCTTACCAGAGAGACAGAGAGAGACAAAGAGACAGAAAGCAAGAGATCTCTACCCAGGTGGGATGGCCATGCTACAATCTCTTCTCCATTTTCCTCTCAGGAAATTTACCCAACACAGGCCAGTGTGAATTTCAAGTTTCCAGGTCCTGGTGGCAAACCTTGGTCAGCCACGTGAGAGCACAACAATGTAACCATTACACCATCTACTGGTCCTGAACCAAGATACTTTTTTATAACAGGGTTTGTTTATTTATTTATTTATTTATTTATTTATTTATTTTTGGAGAGGTTTTTGCTATAGGGCACATGTGCTCGCCAGACAGACAGAGAGAGAGAGAGAGACAGAAAGCGAGAAATCACCCCCAAGAGGGGGTGGCCACGCCGCAATCCCTTCTCCTCCATTCTCCTCTCGGGATCTTGGGCATGCACGCACACGCGCCCAGCGTGAGTTTTAAGCCACCAGGTCTGGGACACGAACCGCGGTCGACTACGTGGGAGTCCAGCGACGTAGTCATTACGCTAACTGCTGGTTCCCTATAATAGGGTTTATAATACTAGCACTGGGGCACCTTTGTCCCATCCAAATCTTTGGCCTACATGAGAAATATTTGCAGAGGAAAAGCAAGATGTTGTGGCATGTGCCTGTAGTCCCCGCTGGGAGCCTGAGGCAGGAGGACTATGACATAATAAGACTCTGTGTTGAACAAACAATTTACATATGATAGAGCTGATTAAATACTGTTAACTGAAATATACAAAGAACATGCACAACTAAACAATAAGGAAAAAACAACCCAATTAGAAAATTGGTCAAAGATCTTAACAGACATCTCATTGAAGATTTACAGATGACAAATATAAAAAAGAAAAGATATACCACATCATCTGTCATTAGAGAAATATAAATTAAAACAGCAAAATATCACTGTGGACTTATTACAGAACACTGACATGAAATTGTTGGGAAGAATTTGGAGCAATAAGAATTCTCTCCAATTGCTGGAGTAAATGGAAAGTAGTACAGACACTTTAGAAGATAGCTTTTGTTTTGTTTTTCAAAACTAAATGTACTTTTACCATGGGGTCTACCGATCATGCTCATTGGTATTTATGTCCATACAAAAAATGTCCACAGAGATGTTTATAGTAGCTTTATTAGTAATTGCCCAAATTGCAAGCAATCAAGATGTCCTTTATTAGTTGAATGCACAGATAAAGGGTGATATGCCCAAACAATGCAATATTATTCAGTGCCAAAAGAAAAAGAACTTTAAATCATATAAAAGAAACTTAAATGCAGATTACTAAGTGAAAAAGGGAAAGAAGCCAATCTGAAAAGTTGACATACTATATGATGCCAACTCTGATATTCTGGAAGAAGTGAAACAAACTATGAAGTCAGTAAAAGTATCAGTGATTGCTAGGGATTAGGTGGGAGGAAGAAATAAACAGGTGGCACATAGGAGATTTTTATGGTGGTAAACTACTGTGTATAATAATGTAATTGTGGGTACATGCCATTATACATTTGTCCAAATCCATCAAATGTACAGCACCAAGACTGAACCCTAATATAAACTGTGGACTTTGGGTGATAATAATGTGTCAATGTAGATTAATCAATTGTAACAAATACACTACACTGGTGGGCTGTTGATAATAGGGAAGGTTATGCATTTGTTGGGGCAGAGAATAGGTGGAATATGTCTGTACCTTCTTCTTAATGTTGCTGTCAACAATATGGAGGTTCCTCTAAAACCTACAAATATATGTATGACCCAATACTCCCACTCCTTGGTATTTACCCAAAGGACAGAAAAACATTCAGTCATAAAGATACTTGAACATCCACATATATTGGAGCATTATTCATGATTGCCAAGACATAGAGTCAACCTAAGTGTCCAAAGACTAATGAATGGGTTGAAAAGTGTGGCACATATATACTATGGAATATTATTCAGCCATAAGAAATAATGAACCCTATCATTTGATTCAAAGTGGATGAATACATCTTAACAAATTCTAGTGCCACCAAACAAACAGTGGATGAATATAGAAGACTCAATGTTGAATGAAGTGAACCACACATTGAAAGAGACACACCGTATGTCCCCACTTCATATGTACTGAATGTCTGCACTCGGTGGCAGAAATTGAAAGATCCAAAAATATGACAGTAGAGAGGATAACTGTAGAAATCAGAGACTGTATGGAAAGGGAAAAGTGGTAGAGAGTGAGTGGTAGAGGGTGGGTTGGAGGGACAAAGGGGAGAAACATTTAACAGACAAAAGAGTGTGAAGTTCTCTCTCTCTCTCTTTTTATTAAAGTATTACATTAAAAAAAAAGTAATGGGGAAGACAATATCCATGAACATAATGTGTTTCAAGGAATCAGTCCTGTGGTTAGTCAATGAAAGTAAAGCTAGGTCAATATTTGAATTGTTTCCAGCATTTAGGTTTCTGCTACATTTTTGTTCTTAGGAATAAGTCATTTAAAATAATCATTAAAGACTTTTTTGGGACATCAGCACCTTATTTATGACCATAATTCTGGGTTCTATTATGTTATTTGGAATGAAACATGCTTAATAAATATATGTGGAATAAAGAAAAAAATATTAGCAGTGATAAGTCATGATGATAATAGGTATCTTTGATCTGAAGTGAAAAGAATGGCATTTTATTTCTGTGGTTTTTCCCTTCCAAGCCTATGACAGTAAATCTAACCATGAGAGAAACATCAGACACATCCCAATTAAGGAACATTCCACAAAATATCCAAGTGATACTCCTTGACACTGTGAAGGACATCAAACCCAGGGCAAAGCTGAGGACTCTCACATTCAAGAAATGCCTAAGGGACATGAGGACAAAATTTAATGTGATATCTTACATGGGATTCTAGGACAGAAGAAGAATATTGGAGACAAAAAAAGCTGAATAGCTTATGGACTTTAGTTAATAAAGATATGTCAATATTGTTTCATTAATTATTCCCAGTGCAAAATTCTCATGGAAGATGTTGACAAGAAGGAAAACTGTGGAGAATGGAAAAACTTTCTGTACTTATGTACAACTTTTCCACAAACCTACAATCATTGTAAAATAAAAAGTTCATAAAAATAAGAAGTATGTATTATACTTTTCAAACTTGACACTTATATTTCTTATAGCATATGTCTGTTGATACATTCAAGGACTCTTAAATATATGTGCTGTCAATAAACAGAAACTGACTACAACCTACTTTTTATTGACAGAAAGGCTGACTATAATAGACCCTGCTATGTAATTGAAAGAAAAAGGTGAACAGGTATAAACTTCTGTTTATGTTCTAAAAGATAGAATGAATTTTTCTTGCTAACATATATTCTGATCAGTCATATGCAGCAGCATTGAAGGGGAAATCTTATTATCTAGTACCTATTAATCAACTTAGTAGAAAATGTATACCACAAAACATTAAAGTGATGAGAATTTTCTTAAGTATTTCAGAAGTCATTTCTGTAAAATTAGTATTTTCTTGTACTGCTTCGAGGAAATATCATTTAGCTTTCACTGTCATTATCATTACCGCCAAACCTTGTTTGATTTTGTTGATAATTTATTTTGTTAGAATATCTGTTGTTACAGCCTTCTAAAGGGGAAGTTAGAGCTATTTTAAGAAAAAGAACTCTTTCACAGATATAAAAAATCTCAGGTGAGAAACATGTTTTGATTTTTAAAATTTGTGTAGAAGACATGCTATAAACTTTAAACATTTCAATGGTCATAATCATTAATTTTTACATACCCTATTTCTTATGTTATTTATATATACATATTTTTTTCTGGGTGCGTGTGAGCTCACCAAAGAGAGAGAGAGAGAAAGGGAGACAAAGAAGAAAAGTAAGAAAGTATCCGCAATAGGGAATGGTTATGCCACAGTCCTTTCTCTTCCAGGTCTTTCTCCTTTCTGGATTTTGGGCACATATGCGCACATGCCTGGCATGGTTCTCAAGCTGCCAGGTCTGGGACTCAAACCATACTCTTGGCTATGTGGTATTCAGTTGCCTTAACCATCACACAACAGGCTGCCCCAGGTTTTCTTTGTATCTGAAATTTAGTTGGAGTATTTACTCTGAAATATACTCTTAATCAAATACTTACAAGATCTGTGTAATCCCTAGCAACCTTAGTATTACAGAGTAGGACTTGGTATCTTTTATCAGTTATTATTTTTATTAAAATGCTTAAGATTTTTATTACTGAATTTAGCAGAATACAATGGTAGTGCTATTCTTTCAAATACCCACTCACAGACTAGCAGGCAACCTGATTTTATAATAAATCACATTTGTGTGAATTCTTGCTAACATCTATGGTGAAGGAAAAGGAAATGCTACCTCCTATCCTTCCAGGTTCTTCATTGCTCTATGAATTAAATTGGCATAAAGCAAATTAACAGAAAAAAAAAACAGTTTTACTTATGTATGTAGGCATAGGAGTCCCACAAAGAAGTAAGATAATTGAGTCTTATACAACATTCTCAGCTGCAGAAGGAATAGTGGTTGGCTGTTTTGGGGGTGGTGGAGGCAAATTATACAAGGGTGAGAGGATGGCGTGTGTAGTGCATAAAAGTTGCCTCACTATGCAGATAAGTGTCTCTCAAGCGAGGCCGAGCTGCAGTCATGTAGGCAGTAGAGCACCGCTGAGTGATACTGGAGCCACCTGGGAAGTCTAGGGTTCAATTCCTCTGTTGATCTGGATATGCTGGTGTGCCATAGAATGTGTTCATGACAGTGTCCGATTGGAAGACAAGGGGCAGGACTGTGGCATGAAAAAGACCGTTTTTTGTTTTTTTTGTTTTTTTTTTTTTTTGAGAGGTTTTTTCACTATAGGGCGCGTGCGCTCGCCAGACAGACAGAGAGAGACATAGAGACAGAAAGTGAGAAATCACCCCCCAGGGGGGATGGTCACGCCACAATCCCTTCTCCTCCATTCTCCTCTCGGGATCTTGGGCACATACGCACACGCGCCCGGCGTGAGTTTTAAGCCACCGGGTCCAGGACGCGAACCGCGGTCGACTACGTGGGAGTCCAGCGACATAGCCATTACGCTAACTGCTGGTTCCCAAAAAGACCGTTTTTTGAGGGGAAGAGTCCCTGTATATTTTCTCATCAAGGAAAGAAATAAGTAAAATTAAAACAAAAACAAAAACGAAATAACTCTCAGGTGATACATTTGTCTGAGAGGGGCCAGTAGGTAGCTAAGTAGTTAAGGAGCTGGATTCTCACGTGGTTGACTGCAGTTCAAGTCCTCACCTAGCAGCTTGAAACTCATGCCAGGTGTGTGTGTATGCATAACTAAAATCTCAAAAGGAGAATGGGAGAGAAAGGATTGCCATGTGACCATCCCTTCTGGGGGCGGTTTCTCACTTTCTCTCTGTCTCTCCAGTGAGGAAGCACCTGTGAGTGTTGCTGTTGGCTTTGAGGACCTACTAGGAGTTCTGCAAGCTCACCTTGAACTCCACCAATAAACAGCATGACATCAGTGCCTCATGTCTTTTTCCAACTCCCTGCATCTCTGTTTAATTTTACCCTTTGGAGGAGGAAAGAACTTAGTAGAACACATTCCTAAACTTGACCAGAGTCAACACTATTTTCTAAATGTCTTTTGTGAAACTTCTTGGTACTGTCAAGGTCAAAGGAATTTTTATAGAAGAATGTAGTCTGGTAAGAGGCAAAAGACTTTGGAAATACACCTACATTTTTAAAATAGCATCTCTGGGACTAGCAGTTGGCATAATGGCTATGTGGCTGGATTCCTATGTAGTCGACTGCAGTTAGAGTCCCAGATCCCGTGGCTTAAACTCACGCTGGGCACATGTGCATGCATTCCCAAGATCCCCAGAGGAGAATGACCATACTGTAATCACCATCGCCACTGGGGGGTGATTTCTCGCTTTCTGTCTCTCTGTCTTTCTGGCAAGTGCACGAGTCCTATAGCAAAAACCCCACACAAAAAAAACCCCCAAAAAAAAAAAAAAAAAAAAAAAAAAAAGAAAAGAAAAAGCATCTCTGGGACTAGCGGGTGGCATGAAGATTAAGGCACTGCATCCCATGTGACTGACAGCTGTTCCAGTCCCCGACTGATGACTTGAACATCACCTTCTGCCCATGTGCATATGTGTTCAAAATCCCAAGAGGAGAAAGGAAAAAGGGAAAAGGAGAAGGGATTGTGGCATGGTCATCCCTCTAGAGGGTAATTTCTCACTCTGTCTCTCTGTGTTTTCTCTCTCTCTCTCCCTTGCAAGTATATGTGCCTTATGGCAGAAACAAAAACAAAAACAAAAACAAAAAAAAAAGAAAAAAGAAAAAAATCATCTCTTGGGGAAAAGACTCCATTACAATAATGCTTGTATTTTATTGCTGTTTTTACATCAACACCAATGGGTAAGTATATATAATTTTAATGATCTAAAATGATATGACTTTCTAAGACATTGTGATTATTTCTGTGATTACAACATGGCAACTCAATATACAAAAACACATCTGTTGTTTCTAATTATACCTGTTCCTGAACGTTTCCATCATGCTAATTTCAGTTGCTGAGTGAAAATAATTGAATTTGCCTTTCCTTTCATTTCATATTTGTTTAAACAAACACCTGGGGATTTCTGCCTATAGGGAGCAATATAATGAGATGATTCAAAGATACAGCTTACAACCAAATCTTATTGTTTTCATTTTTTTTGCTATAATTTATATTAAGTTTCAATTTCTCCTTTATTTCTCCAAAGTCAAAACTATTTTATCCTTTTCAGCTGTATGCTATTGGTTGGGGGATAAAAAGAATACTGTAACTTAAAGACTTACCCAGAAAATGATTTTGATGAAATTGTATAAGTAGAAGCTGAAAAAGTAATATTTTCAACCAAGTTGTTTATTCCTATTAAGTGTTGGAACTCAAAGTTTCTGTCTGGATAACCTGCCCCAATGCCTTAGTCAATTATAGTCAATTATATTTGCACACAGCCAGTTACAGAGCTTATGTAATTATAGCTGTATATAGGATATAAAATTTGTTGTCACTATATGATTTAGTTGAAAAGATATGTCCTAACATGTAATTGAACATATAAGGCAGCTAAAACTATTACTAATAATTTTTTTAAAATCACATAATTTATATAGGATTTGTTTTTTATAAAAGGGTTAAAATTAGACTAATAGTGCAAAACTTGAGAAGTGGTTAAAATTTTATTAGGTTTTCAGGAAATATTTTTCTATGAAAAATCAAATGCATCATGACTCTCCTGACAATCTAATATATGAGATTTACAGAATCAATAAAGTTCAGAGAGATTCCTGATGTGTTAAAATTATATTTTTAAAATGAAAAGAAGAGGAAGGTAAAGTGAACATGACCAGAAAGGACTAAGAATCTGGACTCAAATTTGTCTACTTTGACTTAAAAATCTCCAAATAAGTGACACCCATAGGGACCTTCAAAACCTATCATAGATATGAGTAAGGTGATCAGCCTATTAGGTAAATTGGTTAGGTATAATGTTAGGTAGACATAAGTATGAAAAAAGCAAATAAATAAAAATCTCATCCTTGCCTAGTAAAAATTTTAACTTTTCATAAAGTAGGGTAAGAAAACTGCTCATGTCAGGAGCCAGCAGTTAGTGTAATGGCTATGTCGCTGGACTCCCATGTACTCGACCGCGGTTCGCGTCCCAGACCCGGTGGCTTAAAACTCACGCCAGGCGCGTGTGTGTGCGTGCCCAAGATCCCGGGAGGAGAATGGAGGAGAAGGGATTGCGGCGTGACCATCCCCCCTTGGGGGTGATTTCTCGCTGTCTCTCTGCCTCTCTCTCTCTGCCTGGCGAGTGCACATACCCTATAGCAAAAACCTCTCCAAAAAAAAAGAAAAAAAAAGAAAAAGAATACTGCTCATGTAATAAATAAGAAAGTGTTGGTCTTCGCTGCCCTACATCACATATTCCTTCTTATTCTCTGTTTATACGTGCCTACTTCTTTTTACTTTATGATTAATTGTCAGGGTGACTGTAGCTCTCTCTTGGGCAGTGTAAATGTCAGTCACTTTATTTAGACATGGGCTTCTTATGAAACATGTTTGGCACCTCTTCTCAGAAGCAGAGTCTCTCAGACTCCAATATTGTGCTTACAGCCAGAGAAGAATAAACTAACTTCCAAGAGAACAGCAGGGTCAAGCTTGTTGAGCACAGATTTCTAAAGTTAGGTTCTACGTGGCACTTGGTATTTGTTGTGTAAGTTGATGTACCAGGGAAGAGTTGCTGGAACATTTGACAATTAGGCTATTTTCATCCTACTTAAAATAATCCTTTGATGAAACAGAAAGCAGAAGCATGAAGTATATTGTAATATCAACTTAACTTCAGCTCCGTAAGTCATTTATGTAAGAAAATTATACACTACTTGTGTTATGTAAAATTAAAGTTTTGGTGTTGTAATCAAACACCATGATCCACATTCAGGAAAGAAGAGCTTGCCTAATTCACTGGGAAATGCTGCTCAGATGTCTGACCACTTTGGAGACTGTATGATCTAAAGAACTACCTGACCAAGGCCACACCTCCTTCCAAGGCAGCCAGGGCTTAAGACTTGATCAGTGCAGTGGTAAAGATTACACCTTGCTGTATAGTAGGGTAACTCTAAAATTCCATCTCAGCTCTAGTCCTCCCCATTGGATCCCTAGAGGCCATTACTGGGATTGCATTGCCCCCCCACCCCATCCAATGACTAAATGGACATGACTAATTTTTCTTCATTATCTGCCATCTCAAAGGTGTTAGTGCCTAGTGCATTCCCTAAAGAATTTTCTCTCAGAGTAAAATTTCCAAGAAATCCAACCTGCAACTATTTTAAAATATGTATATCTAACATTTTTAAACCAATAACAGATCTGTAGTTTTAGCTTTCCATAGTGTCTTTACTTGAAAATCTTACTTATATTTGCTTCAGAGCCTTCATGATCAAAACACTCTCATCTATTCACTATACAAAAAAGGATTGTAGTATTTTGAACTATTTCTATTATTGTATTCCTGATGTTAATTTCTGTTATGGGTTGAATGTGCCCTCTCTAAAGTTTATGCATTGCCATATGATGGTATTAAGAGGTGGGACCTGAAGAGATGATTAGATGTGAGGGCTCCTCCCTTATAAATAGGACTAAGGCCCTTATAAAAGAGGTTATAGGCAGTGTTGTCCTCCACCTAACTTGTCCTTCCACCATTTAAAGATACAGTGGCCTACATTCCAGAGGATGCATCAATAATGTGTCATTTTGAAAGCAGAGAGCAGCTCTCACAAGACGTTGATCTTGCCAGTTCTTTTATCTTGGATATCTCAGACTCCACAACTCTGAGAAAAAACAACTTTCTATTCTTTTTATTTTAATTTTTTCTTTTTTTCAGAGAGGTTCTTATTCTTTTATTTATTTATTTATTTTTTTCTATAGGGCGCGTGTGCTCGCCAGACAGACAGAGAGAGACAGAGAGACAGAAAGCTAGAAATCACCTCCCAGGTGGGATGGCCATGCCGCAATCCCCTCCCCTCCATTCTTCTCTTGGGATCATGGGCATGCACGCACGCCCAGCATGAGTTTAAGCCACTGGGTCCGGGACTCGAACCACAGTCGACTATGTGGGAGTCCAGCGACACAGCCAGTGACACAGTCCAGCGACACTAACTGCTGGTCCCAACAACTTTCCATTCTTTATAAAGTATCCAGACAATTGTATATTGTTATAGCAGCACAGAGTGACTAAAACAATCTTCCTTTCTATACATCCCTATAAATTAATTACTACAGTACTAATTTGATGAGCTACCCAAAATATTGTTCTTGTTGATACTGGGCATAAAGTGATTTAATATTCAACTATTTAATATTATTCTCCAATGGTTGGAGACTAGTAAGTGAGAAATATACATCAAGAAATTATATAATTGTCGGCTCATTTTTTGGTTTATATTCCAAATATGAACGTGCATCTCACATTGAGTGTTGCCAAATCAAATAATATGTTTTTAGCAGAGAGAAAGTATCTGCTAGCAAAATCCATCTTTCAACATTTATTCCACAATATACTTACTGAACACTTACTATGTTCTAGTATGCCTTCCCTTTTCTGGGACATTTACTAAAAGAAAATTCTCTATGTAAGTAGTGTTAAGAAAATGAGGTAGGTAATTGATGAAGATGTACTTGAAGCAGATGTGTTTAGGAAGGCTTCAATGAGAAATGTCATTGAGCAGAAACTGAATCGTAAAGAACCAGTTATGCAAAGATATGAAGAAAGAATATTCCCAGGAGAAGGAAGAATATGTGTAATCTCTCTGGAGATTATTTATTTGAGAACTAAAGAGTAAGTATGGCTGTGGCATGGAAACAAGATAGGTTTAAGTTTAATTTCCCAGAAATAGATCTTGAGAACAGATTAATGTGCAAACCATTTATTAAAAGATGGTAAAAGGACTCTGAAGGATCTGGGTAGAGTACTGATATTATCCTCTAGAAAGCTAAAATAGAATATAAATTGAAGACAGAGTATAAGAATGTAATATAAAATTGAATTGTATTTTGTTCATGGGATGCTTTTGAAAAGTTTCTTCTTTTTTTCTTTCTTTTTTGGAGATTTGCTAAAGGGAGAGAGACAGAGAGAGACAGAGAGACAGACAGAAGGCAAAAAATCACCTCCCAGGAGGATGGCCACACTACAATTCCTTCTCTTCCATTCTCTTCTCGGGATCCTTGGTGCACATAACACACACCTGGTATGAGTTTGAAGCTCCTGGGTCCAGAACTCACACCATGGTCAGATATCTGCTGGCCCCCCAAAATTGTGCACCCTGAGAGAGACAGACAGAGAGATAGACTCAATGCCTCCATTCTCCAGGTTCCATTGACTTTTGACATAGGCCAGAGCCCACCACACTTTTGAAAAGTTTTAATCTGAGTAATAACATTAAAATTAGAATTGTGCTTTAAAGCTATCACTGAAGAGACTGATGTGTTTAAAAAAATGTAGAAGAGCAATCTGATAGCAGAGAAGTTGGTTGAAAGGAAATTGGAGGTGGTGTAAGAAAGCAATGATGGCTGCTTAATCAATGTATAAATAAAAGTAGGCATCCAGGTTCTGAATGCATATCCTGGGTTGATTTCGTACAGTTTTCTGAGAGTTTAGGTATACACCATGCAAGAAAAAGAAGTTTTACAGGTGATGACATCAATGATTCGGGCCTGAACAAGTTGGGTGTAGTATTTACTAAGGTAGGTAATTTCAGGGCCAGCATATGGTATAGTGGTTAAGGAGCTGGACTTCCACATTGCCAACTCTGGTTCAAGTCCCAGACCCAGGAGCTTGAAACTCATGCCAGGCACATAGGCACATATATATATAATTCTACTTTGGGGCAAGTATGTATATAAAATAGTCAAATAGATCCTGAAGTTTAGACCTCTGAGAAAGGTTTGGACTGGCACATATATGTTTGAGAGTCAGGAATAGATGGAAAGTATTTTCAATTATGATACTGGATGAGATTACATAGAGAAAGGAGCCAAAAATCAATGAACCCTTCAATATCCAGAGATCTGACAGAAGAAAATTGTCAGAGAGGTGGGAAGAAAAGTAAGGTATATAGAAGACAGACTAAAAGGATATTTGAAGGAGAGGGCCATATTCTAGAGTAACAAATGCTATTGAATGAACCAGAAGTGGAAAGGTCAATATTTGAACCCTGTTAGTATTTTATACTAGTTCAGCAAGATGTAGAGCATTAAGAACAGACCTATTGGGCCCAGCAGGTTGAGATGCTGTACATCCACATGACTAACTGCAGTTTGATTCCAAGACCTGGCAGCTTACTTTCTCTCTCTCTCTTAAATTTAAAAAATAATAATAAATAGAATTAAATAAATATTTTTTTCTTTTAGAAAGATAGTTTTTGCTGTAAGGTGCATGTTCTTTGCCAGAGAGACAGAGACAGAAATATAGAAAACAAGAAATCACTCCCCAGAGGAGATGGCCATGCCACAATCCCTTCTCCTTCATTCTCCCAGGATTTTGGGTGTGCCTGGCATGAGATTCAAGTTGCTAGGTCCAAGACTTGAACTATAGTTGACCAGGTGGGAATCAAGAGCTTCAATGACTACAACACCTGCTATCTCCACAAAAAATTCTTTAAAACAAACAAAACAGGTCTATTAAATACTATATCTACACAGCTAACAAGCTTTTGTTTGTGTAGCTAGTCTTCTCTTTTCCCATCATTTTTTATTTCTTTTTGTTTTAAAAGAGATTTTTTTGCTATAGGGCATGTGTACTCCAGAGAGACAGACAGACAGAGACAGAAAGCAAGAAACCATTCCCCAGGGGGAATGGTATGACTGTGGCCATACCACAGTCCTTTCTCCTTCATTCTTCTCTTGGGATCTTGAGCTTGTATGCACAAATGGCATGAGCTTGGCATGAGTTTTAAGCCTCTGGGTCCAGGACTCAAACTGTGGAAGTCCAATGATGTAACCATTACGCCATCTGCTGGTATTACTCCCCATCATTCTAATTAAGATAGGTAGAAGGAGTTAATGGTAAATTACTTGGTACGTCTTCTCCAATCTTTAATTACATAGTCAATTCTAGCGGTCACGAATCATTGCAAATAATGTGTCTTCACTGTGACCTTAAGATTTAAAAATATTTTAAAAGTTGTTTACAAAATCCTAAACAGTCTTTTGTACGTTTTGCTACCTTTATGTGTATTTCTCTTGCTCACATTAGAGAGAATAATGTAGTGTAACACTATAACTAGACACCCAGAATTCCAAACTATCTGCACTTCCAAGTTCCGTGACAAGGAAAATAATAATATGTATCTTCTAGGTTAACATAAAGATCACTTAATATGTGAGAGACTCTCAGAAGTATTGTCTGGCATGGGACCAGCAGTTAGCGTAATGGCTATGTCGCTGGACTCCCATGTAGTCGACCGCGGTTAAAGTCCTGCACCCGGTGGCTTAAACTCACGCCGGGCACGTATGTGTGCGCGTCCAAGATCCTGAGAGGAGAATGGAGGGGAAGAGATTGCGTCGTGGCCATCCCCCCTGGGGGGTGATTTCTCACTTTCTGTCTCGCTGTCTTTCTGGCAAGCGCACGTACCCTATACCAAAAACCTATCCAAAAAAAAAAAAAAGTATTGTCTGGCAAATG
>NW_006204841.1:3020297-3076387 GCF_000334495.1 Tupaia belangeri chinensis
CCCCCCCACCCCATCCAATGACTAAATGGACATGACTAATTTTTCTTCATTATCTGCCATCTCAAAGGTGTTAGTGCCTAGTGCATTCCCTAAAGAATTTTCTCTCAGAGTAAAATTTCCAAGAAATCCAACCTGCAACTATTTTAAAATATGTATATCTAACATTTTTAAACCAATAACAGATCTGTAGTTTTAGCTTTCCATAGTGTCTTTACTTGAAAATCTTACTTATATTTGCTTCAGAGCCTTCATGATCAAAACACTCTCATCTATTCACTATACAAAAAAGGATTGTAGTATTTTGAACTATTTCTATTATTGTATTCCTGATGTTAATTTCTGTTATGGGTTGAATGTGCCCTCTCTAAAGTTTATGCATTGCCATATGATGGTATTAAGAGGTGGGACCTGAAGAGATGATTAGATGTGAGGGCTCCTCCCTTATAAATAGGACTAAGGCCCTTATAAAAGAGGTTATAGGCAGTGTTGTCCTCCACCTAACTTGTCCTTCCACCATTTAAAGATACAGTGGCCTACATTCCAGAGGATGCATCAATAATGTGTCATTTTGAAAGCAGAGAGCAGCTCTCACAAGACGTTGATCTTGCCAGTTCTTTTATCTTGGATATCTCAGACTCCACAACTCTGAGAAAAAACAACTTTCTATTCTTTTTATTTTAATTTTTTCTTTTTTTCAGAGAGGTTCTTATTCTTTTATTTATTTATTTATTTTTTTCTATAGGGCGCGTGTGCTCGCCAGACAGACAGAGAGAGACAGAGAGACAGAAAGCTAGAAATCACCTCCCAGGTGGGATGGCCATGCCGCAATCCCCTCCCCTCCATTCTTCTCTTGGGATCATGGGCATGCACGCACGCCCAGCATGAGTTTAAGCCACTGGGTCCGGGACTCGAACCACAGTCGACTATGTGGGAGTCCAGCGACACAGCCAGTGACACAGTCCAGCGACACTAACTGCTGGTCCCAACAACTTTCCATTCTTTATAAAGTATCCAGACAATTGTATATTGTTATAGCAGCACAGAGTGACTAAAACAATCTTCCTTTCTATACATCCCTATAAATTAATTACTACAGTACTAATTTGATGAGCTACCCAAAATATTGTTCTTGTTGATACTGGGCATAAAGTGATTTAATATTCAACTATTTAATATTATTCTCCAATGGTTGGAGACTAGTAAGTGAGAAATATACATCAAGAAATTATATAATTGTCGGCTCATTTTTTGGTTTATATTCCAAATATGAACGTGCATCTCACATTGAGTGTTGCCAAATCAAATAATATGTTTTTAGCAGAGAGAAAGTATCTGCTAGCAAAATCCATCTTTCAACATTTATTCCACAATATACTTACTGAACACTTACTATGTTCTAGTATGCCTTCCCTTTTCTGGGACATTTACTAAAAGAAAATTCTCTATGTAAGTAGTGTTAAGAAAATGAGGTAGGTAATTGATAAAGATGTACTTGAAGCAGATGTGTTTAGGAAGGCTTCAATGAGAAATGTCATTGAGCAGAAACTGAATCGTAAAGAACCAGTTATGCAAAGATATGAAGAAAGAATATTCCCAGGAGAAGGAAGAATATGTGTAATCTCTCTGGAGATTATTTATTTGAGAACTAAAGAGTAAGTATGGCTGTGGCATGGAAACAAGATAGGTTTAAGTTTAATTTCCCAGAAATAGATCTTGAGAACAGATTAATGTGCAAACCATTTATTAAAAGATGGTAAAAGGACTCTGAAGGATCTGGGTAGAGTACTGATATTATCCTCTAGAAAGCTAAAATAGAATATAAATTGAAGACAGAGTATAAGAATGTAATATAAAATTGAATTGTATTTTGTTCATGGGATGCTTTTGAAAAGTTTCTTCTTTTTTTCTTTCTTTTTTGGAGATTTGCTAAAGGGAGAGAGACAGAGAGAGACAGAGAGACAGACAGAAGGCAAAAAATCACCTCCCAGGAGGATGGCCACACTACAATTCCTTCTCTTCCATTCTCTTCTCGGGATCCTTGGTGCACATAACACACACCTGGTATGAGTTTGAAGCTCCTGGGTCCAGAACTCACACCATGGTCAGATATCTGCTGGCCCCCCAAAATTGTGCACCCTGAGAGAGACAGACAGAGAGATAGACTCAATGCCTCCATTCTCCAGGTTCCATTGACTTTTGACATAGGCCAGAGCCCACCACACTTTTGAAAAGTTTTAATCTGAGTAATAACATTAAAATTAGAATTGTGCTTTAAAGCTATCACTGAAGAGACTGATGTGTTTAAAAAAATGTAGAAGAGCAATCTGATAGCAGAGAAGTTGGTTGAAAGGAAATTGGAGGTGGTGTAAGAAAGCAATGATGGCTGCTTAATCAATGTATAAATAAAAGTAGGCATCCAGGTTCTGAATGCATATCCTGGGTTGATTTCGTACAGTTTTCTGAGAGTTTAGGTATACACCATGCAAGAAAAAGAAGTTTTACAGGTGATGACATCAATGATTCGGGCCTGAACAAGTTGGGTGTAGTATTTACTAAGGTAGGTAATTTCAGGGCCAGCATATGGTATAGTGGTTAAGGAGCTGGACTTCCACATTGCCAACTCTGGTTCAAGTCCCAGACCCAGGAGCTTGAAACTCATGCCAGGCACATAGGCACATATATATATAATTCTACTTTGGGGCAAGTATGTATATAAAATAGTCAAATAGATCCTGAAGTTTAGACCTCTGAGAAAGGTTTGGACTGGCACATATATGTTTGAGAGTCAGGAATAGATGGAAAGTATTTTCAATTATGATACTGGATGAGATTACATAGAGAAAGGAGCCAAAAATCAATGAACCCTTCAATATCCAGAGATCTGACAGAAGAAAATTGTCAGAGAGGTGGGAAGAAAAGTAAGGTATATAGAAGACAGACTAAAAGGATATTTGAAGGAGAGGGCCATATTCTAGAGTAACAAATGCTATTGAATGAACCAGAAGTGGAAAGGTCAATATTTGAACCCTGTTAGTATTTTATACTAGTTCAGCAAGATGTAGAGCATTAAGAACAGACCTATTGGGCCCAGCAGGTTGAGATGCTGTACATCCACATGACTAACTGCAGTTTGATTCCAAGACCTGGCAGCTTACTTTCTCTCTCTCTCTTAAATTTAAAAAATAATAATAAATAGAATTAAATAAATATTTTTTTCTTTTAGAAAGATAGTTTTTGCTGTAAGGTGCATGTTCTTTGCCAGAGAGACAGAGACAGAAATATAGAAAACAAGAAATCACTCCCCAGAGGAGATGGCCATGCCACAATCCCTTCTCCTTCATTCTCCCAGGATTTTGGGTGTGCCTGGCATGAGATTCAAGTTGCTAGGTCCAAGACTTGAACTATAGTTGACCAGGTGGGAATCAAGAGCTTCAATGACTACAACACCTGCTATCTCCACAAAAAATTCTTTAAAACAAACAAAACAGGTCTATTAAATACTATATCTACACAGCTAACAAGCTTTTGTTTGTGTAGCTAGTCTTCTCTTTTCCCATCATTTTTTATTTCTTTTTGTTTTAAAAGAGATTTTTTTGCTATAGGGCATGTGTACTCCAGAGAGACAGACAGACAGAGACAGAAAGCAAGAAACCATTCCCCAGGGGGAATGGTATGACTGTGGCCATACCACAGTCCTTTCTCCTTCATTCTTCTCTTGGGATCTTGAGCTTGTATGCACAAATGGCATGAGCTTGGCATGAGTTTTAAGCCTCTGGGTCCAGGACTCAAACTGTGGAAGTCCAATGATGTAACCATTACGCCATCTGCTGGTATTACTCCCCATCATTCTAATTAAGATAGGTAGAAGGAGTTAATGGTAAATTACTTGGTACGTCTTCTCCAATCTTTAATTACATAGTCAATTCTAGCGGTCACGAATCATTGCAAATAATGTGTCTTCACTGTGACCTTAAGATTTAAAAATATTTTAAAAGTTGTTTACAAAATCCTAAACAGTCTTTTGTACGTTTTGCTACCTTTATGTGTATTTCTCTTGCTCACATTAGAGAGAATAATGTAGTGTAACACTATAACTAGACACCCAGAATTCCAAACTATCTGCACTTCCAAGTTCCGTGACAAGGAAAATAATAATATGTATCTTCTAGGTTAACATAAAGATCACTTAATATGTGAGAGACTCTCAGAAGTATTGTCTGGCATGGGACCAGCAGTTAGCGTAATGGCTATGTCGCTGGACTCCCATGTAGTCGACCGCGGTTAAAGTCCTGCACCCGGTGGCTTAAACTCACGCCGGGCACGTATGTGTGCGCGTCCAAGATCCTGAGAGGAGAATGGAGGGGAAGAGATTGCGTCGTGGCCATCCCCCCTGGGGGGTGATTTCTCACTTTCTGTCTCGCTGTCTTTCTGGCAAGCGCACGTACCCTATACCAAAAACCTATCCAAAAAAAAAAAAAAGAATTGTCTGGCAAATGTATTTTCTATCTTCATTTTATTACTAACTAAGCAAATTTCCATTTCCTTCTAACAGTGTTCTGACAGATGTGGACCGAACTAATCCTGCTCACTTCCATCTGACCACTGTACTTTTCTCTTACACTCTTCTCCGCTCCTGCTGCATTTCTTACATGCTTATCTCCCCACTCCACAATGAGTTGCCCGTGGCAAGATTCTATTTCACACCTTATGTATCCCTGCGATAAAACTACGAGTTAAGCACACACTGTGCCAGTGAGTACCATCCCTGGCTGCCTGGCAGAGTCATTGGGGGGATTTTCAAAATGGGCATGCCTATTTCGATTTTAATATTCTGGCAAGGCAACACAATACAGAGATACATACATGAGTGATGTATATTTTCTCTTGGCTTGCTATTTACAAGGAAATATTCTTTCATTCATTCTGGATGCCTTGTAGAAAAACTTTAACTCATTTTATGTCTTTGTGTGCTTATTTATATAAAAGAACAGGTATAATGATTTATTTTAGGTAATAACTTTTTTAATATCTGAATACTACTATGTATCCATGTTGTACTTTCTCTGTAAAGTCTAAATAATCACATATGGTACCTTTAGATTTTTTTTTTTTTTTTTGGAGAGATTTTCACTGTAGGGCGCGTGGGCTCGCCAGACAGACAGAGAGAGACATAGAGACAGAAAGCGAGAAATCACCCCCCAGGGGGGATGGTCACGCCGCAATCCCTTCTCCTCCATTCTCCTCTCAGGATCTTGGGCACACACGCACACGCGCCCAGCGTGAGTTTTAAGCCACCGGGTCCGGGACACGAACCGCAGTCGACTACGTGGGAGTCCAGTGACATAGCCATTACGCTAACTGCTGGTTCCCATACCTTTAGATTTATTTTATAAGGATCTCTGGGTCTTTCCTACATTCTCCAAAGAGAGTTTAATTGAGCTGAGGGCAAATTCATATTTATAGAACAATAGTAACCAGGCTTTAAATATGGTTCTGCTTTCTGGATTATTTGAAAGTGACTGTTTGTATTTGTCTACAATATCCACTGATCTCATTACTTAAAACATTTAATTTGTTCATCATTACCTCTAAATTTCCTAGAAGGAGAATGTCTGTCAATGACATTAACAAAAATCTTATTTGGGGGAAAAACATTAAAAATGAATAAAAAATGAAAATAAAATAAAATTTCTCATTGAAACTGACTGGTCAAGCTGTGTGTCATGAGCTGTAGCATTCATAGCAATTAATGCCGTTTATTTTTGGATACAGGATTACATATTGATAGAATATTTTGATATTAATAGTTCCTTATGAGTAGTTTTCTTAGTATACACAGATCTCTATATGATTTTTTTGGTTGGCGGAATTTCAAATTTTTCACTGTAGCTTTTCAAAAATTTTGGAATGGAAATACACCCCAGTATTTGTTTGTTTTTAAATTTAAAGATAGACTATGAAGAGATAAGTAGTAAAATTTCATTTCATAATCAGGTAAAAGACTATAGATCTACAACTGTGCAGTCAGTTTATAAATAAAACTTAAAGTGAACCAATGTGTCTTCCTATAATCCTAGAACAAGAGATCAAGAGTACTTTATCAAGAGACAGATAGTTCTTTCTTTCTTTTTTTTTTTTTTCTGGAGAGGTTTTTGCTTTAAGGCACATGCGCTCGCTGGGGAAATAGAGAGAGAGAGAGAGACGTACAGAAAGTTAGAAACCACCCCCCCCCAAGGCATTTTGGCCACACTGCAAGCCCTTCTCCTCTATTCTCCTCTCAGGATCTTGGGCACACACGTACATGTGCCCGGCATGAGTTTAAGCCACCAGGTCCAGGACTCCAACTGCGGTCTACTACATGGAAGTCAAGCAACGTAGCCATTATGCCAACCACTGGTCCCAACAGATGGTTATTTCACAATATATCATGAGCATAAAGATCATGAGTGCTAGCATACTTTTCCCTGAGCTGAACACCCCACGCATTCATTAGTTTTCATTATTTTTTCTCTAACTGAAATTTACACTTCCCTTTAGAATAGAATTGGATATGTAAATACCACCCATTGTCTTGTTATATATTCCAATATCCCTAGTATTTTCAATAGCAGATCTTTAAATACTTACGAATTGCACATAAATTTTTGGATGAAAATATAACAAAAGTTCTCTCATGTGAAATCACACAGGGACCCAGCAGGCGGTATAGTGGTTAAGGCTCTGGACTCCCACATAGTCAATTGCAGTTTGAGTCCCAGACCTAGTAACTTGAAACTCACACTGTAGGTGTGCCTGTTTGCCCAACATTTCAAGAGAAGAATGGAGGAGAAGGCATTGAGGCATGGCCTCAATGGGGATTCTCACTTAGTATCTGTCTCTCTCTGTTTTTCTGGTGAGCACATGCATCCTATGGAACAAACCTCTCTAAAAAAATAATAATAATAAAGAAAAGAAAGAAAAAATAAATTACTTGGTGTATTAGATTTTTCTTTTTTATTTTTTGCTATAGAGTGCGTGCACTAGCCAGACAGATAGAGACAGAGAGACAGAAAGCGAGAAATCACCCCCAGGGGGGATGGCCACGCTGCAATCCTTTCTCCTCCATCCTCCTCTCGGGATCTTGGGTAAACACGCACACGCGCCCAGTGTGAGTTTTAAGTCACCGGGTCCAGGATGCAAACTGCGGTTGACTACGTGGGAGTCCAGCGACATAGCCATTACGCCAACTGCTGGTCCCCATGGTGTATTACATTTAAATACCATATTTTCCTTAAAAATGAATATGTTTATGAATACATAACATTTTCCCGCAAGACTTATAAGTCATTCAGATTGGTCCTTTGGTTTTGCTTAGATATTACTGTAAAATAATATAAATAAGCTTTTGTCACGAGTACCTGGAATATAGTTTTTTTGTTTTTTGTTTTTTGTTTTTTTGTCTTTCAGCCTTTTGTTTGTTCGTTTGTTTGCTATAGAGCATATGCACCGGAGAGAGAAAGAGAGTGAGATAGAGTGAGAAAGTGAGAAATCACCCTTCAGGGGATGGCCAACACTCAATTCCTTCTCTTGGGATCTTGGGCACAGACATACATATACCTAGTATGATTTTCCAGTCTCCAGGTCAGGGACTTGAACCCCACAGTCGACCACGTGGAATCCAACACCTTACCTCCATGTCATCTGCTGGTCCTCCGTCCTTAAGCTTTTTAAAAATGTCAGTACATAAGGAAAAGTCACTGAGCTTTAGAGAACACAATATTAGGTACCAGTAAATCTTACTAAGTTTTCCACAACAATGATATTTCATCTCCCTCTCTTTCATAAAGCTGGAACCAAGCTTTTTCAGCCGTAATTTAACTTGGGCTATCCATGTTCTCTTATGTTCCTAAGCAGGGTTCTTTAAATGTTGACCTCAAAAGAAAACTAAGAATAAACAGTCTTTTAAAAAGTTTGTGGAAAACGTGCATTATGGAAAAACCCAGCAACTATATACGGTTTTCAAACTCTTTTGCACCAAAGTAATGCCAGTTTTTGCAAACTTTTTAAAGTTCCATCTCAAACTGCTCTTTGAACCCACTTTGTCATTTACTGGTTTCCTCTTTAGCCAACAATGTCTTCTCAGCATGTATCCCTCTGTGCTTGAGAACCAGAAGGATATAACCATACCCCCCCCCACCTTTAGACATCTCAAAAGTAGGACTACACTTTATTTCACAGAACAGTTGATGAGATTGTAACGTACAGCAAAGAGAGTGCAATGAACTACAGCTGAACTGTTTGTTCTCAAGACCAGTCCTTACAGTGAAACATTTTGAATAAAACTTTTCCTTTTTTTTTTTAGAGGTTTATGCTATACGGCGTGTGCATTCGCCAGAAAGACAGAGAGATAGAAAGCGAGAAATAACCCCCCAGAGAGGATGGCCACGCCGCAATCCCTTTTCCTCCATTTTCCTCTCAGGATCTTGGCCATGTATGCACACGCGCCCGGCGTGAGTTTAAGCCGCCAGGTCCAGGACTCGAACCACTGTCAGCTACCTGGGTTCAGCGACATAGACATTATGCTAACTGCTGGTCCCAGGACTTTTCCTTTGCGTATCTTTTCTGTTTGGGAAGAACAATGGGAAGATGCTGTTGACGTCAATGTCATTCCGATGTTCTCTGGAAATTCCAAGATGTACATGGGTGATAGACTCCTTATAGGCCTAGAAATCGTGAGCTACTTTATACTGTTTCATAAATGAACTTAAAAAACAAGTCTCACTCAATTTCACAGGATAACTATATAATTGTACTGATATTTTAAGACAACATAGATTTGAAGTAGGTGCTGTGCAAAGAAATGTGGTATTATCTGTTGAAAGTATTTTATAGTTTTATCAACTGGACTAGGGAGAAATGCTCACCTGTTGAAATATTCACTTTGTAAGCTAAATAATGTGATTAAATGTATAAAAGAAAATGAAATAAAAAATGTAAATAAAAAGTCGAGCAGCAATTAAGAATTAATTACTATGTCTCCTATATAATATGTTAAAAAAAAACAAACTTGTGAGCTATTTTCTTGGAGATGAAAAAAGCAACAGATTACTATTTTTTGTTGTTGCTGCTTTAGATTTTTGTCATAGGGCACCTGCTCTTGCTAGAGAGAGACAGAGAAAGACAGAGAGAGGGAAAGTGAGAAATCAACCCTTGTGGGGATGGCCACTCTGCAATCCTTTCTCCTTTATTCTCCTCTCAGGATTTTAGGTACGCACACCCACAGGCCTGGTGTGATTTTCAAGCACTGGGAGTCCAGTGCTTTAACCACTATACTATCTACTGATTTCTGCTTGCTTTTTGAGTACCTGAAGATTACTTAAATGCCCTTGGAAAAAAGGTAGGACCAGATCATACCATAGCAGCGTCCTCATGGGAGAGTTATGGTTTGTGCTCCAGGCATGCTGTGCCCAGGATCTGGGGCCGGCTAGAACTGGAGGTGGCTTGCAGTGTGAAGCCCTTGTTAGGGGGTGTTGTCTCTTGGTCACTCTCTCTCTCTCAGAATAAATAAATAAGTTTTAAAAAAATAAAGAAAGGAACAAAGGCAGCTAAATTGGGAGCAAGTTTAAAATCTTAAGATACATTTTCAGTTATCCAGGAAATAGTAGGCCAAAATCCTGCAGGGACTAATCAGCTTGGTTTTAGTGCCTTTTTAAAAAATAGTTTTTAAAACACCATGTCCTTGTTTTTTCTTTCCTACTGTTCCCTGTTCTAGTTATGCTTCATCGGCAGTGTTTTAAACCGTAGCATCTACAACTGGCCTTTGCTGCGTGCTTTATTGCATACTTGAATGGCATTTTTCAGAGCTTGGAGGTTTTTCATATTTCCTTTAGTGAGATGTATGCAATAGAATTTGTGGAGTCAGGAAAGGGGAATTGAGAAAAAAGAGTTGATGATGCTTAAGTAATGTAAACTTTGATTGCTGTAGGCTAACTCAACCTAAAAAAAAAAAATCAAGTATCCAACTTAAATTAATAAATCTTTCTTTTTTTTTTTTAATTCTCCACTGAAGTTCCAATTCTACCAGCTTTTACAACTGGCTGCTTCTGATTCTAGAATGCCTGAAATATCTCCACATTTCTTTCTCTCAATATCAAGGGCAACATGTTCAAGAAAATTCCGTATCACAGCTATAGAATGACTGAAAAAGTACTTAGAGTATGTAATAGCAATATAAAGAAATCTAAGCAGTGGGACCAGCAGTTAGCATAATGGCTATGTTGCTGGACTCCCATGTAGTCGACCACGGTTTGCGTCCTGGACCCGGTGGCTTAAAAATCACACCGGGTGCTTGTGCATGTGTGCCCAAGATCCCAATAGGAGAATGGAGGAGAAGGGAATTGTGGCGTGGCCATCTCCCCTGGGGGGTGATTTTTCGCTTTCTGTCTCTCTGTCTCTCTCTGTCTCTGTCTGGCGAGCACACGCGCCCTATAGCAAAAACCTCTCAAAAAAAAAAAAAGAAAAAGAAAAAGAAAAAGAAATCTAAGCAGTTCTCAGGCTGTAGCCTTTCAGCAAAGGGAAGATACCCTCCAGTATCTGAGAAAATCAGTATACTAGGTTTGTTCCAGCAGAGTTACATATTTCACAGGCACCATGATATAAAGTGAAGTGCAAAGGTATTAAAATCAGACAGGCATAGACTTTTAATCCCATCCCTGTGTGGCTGTGTAAGGGTCCAGAGATCAATCGGTCTAACTGATGGAGACGCAGAAAAGATAAGGACAATGCAACTGCAAAAGAGGCTTTTATTCTTTTTCCAACTAGCTGGGGTCCAAGTTTCTGCCCATCACAGTGGGCCTTAACAAGGACCCTGTGCCTAAGAGAAAGGGATCTTTTATTTTTCAGGATGTTCCCTAAAATGTAACAAACACAAAGGAGGGGGGTATGAGAAGCGAGGGTCCAGCCTGTTCAGGTCTAGATAAGGACTCTCAACTAGGGGTTTAGATGACTTTGCCTCAGAGGTGCTGGGTCCTCCCATTTTCCACTTATCTGAGAGTTCCCAGACTCCTGGTTCCCGTCCTTGAGGCCCTAACAAAGTGGGCTCCATCCTTGAAGACCTAACAGGGTAGCAATTAAGCTAATTTGCCCCAGCATTCCCTAACATGGAGGTGATTATGCTAACTTGACCTAACAGCT
The DNA here is from genome assembly GCF_000334495.1 of Tupaia belangeri chinensis. NCBI lineage: Eukaryota > Metazoa > Chordata > Mammalia > Scandentia > Tupaiidae > Tupaia > Tupaia belangeri. The sequence continues at coordinate 3,031,470 of NW_006204841.1, forward strand.
GTGGGCAAGTTACTTGGCCTACCGGGTTTTAGTTTCTTTTTAAGAAAAGAGACGTTTGGGGCCAGCAGGTGGTATGGTGGTTAAGGCGGCTGGGCTCCCACATGGCTAACTGCAGTTCAAGTCCTAGACCTGCCAGCTTGCTCTCTCACCTTCCTTCTCCCTCTGAGTCTCTTTCTGATCATAAAACTATAAAATAATGACAGTGAATAAAATTAAATAAAATAATTATTATTAAAAAAAAAGAAAAGAGGAGACGTAACTTGGGTGTTTTGCTGGTAGATTAAACATAATGTGTCTAGAGCCCTTGGACATAAAAGGCATTCTGTAATAGCTACTAGTTAAAATTATTGCACCCTAAGTAGCAAGAACTCTTGGTAACTATTCCTATCCTTTTGGCCTCACAAGGTAACCTTGCTCTTGGAGGTTAGTTTCCATTCCCCTGAAGAGTTTGTTCCGTGTTATTCCAGGACTGGGACAGGAGATGTTTTTCTGTCAGTTCTTTATGCTAAGCTTTGACCTTGCCTCCACTGACCTCCCCCAGTTTTTCTGCTTAAAGTATGCACTTCAAATCTATGCCTAATCTAGGTTTAAGGGGCTGGAAATACAATGTTGAGTAAGATCTGATTTCTGCACTTAAGATCTTGTCATCTCCCAAGCTGTCTTTTAGAATGCCAGGAGAAGGAGCCCAGGGACTCTACATGTTCATAATACTCTTTGTGGACCAACTTATACAAATCGTGATTATTTTAATTTCAGGGCTTCTCAGACTATTAAAATAATTTTTTTAGAAAATTATTTATTTAATTTTATTTATTATTATGAATTTTTTTTAATTTGCCATAGAATACATGTGCTTACCAGAGACAGAGACTGAGAGAGACGTGGAGAGAGGGATAAAGCAAACACCGGGACTCACACCACAGTCAGTCAAGTGGGAGTCTACTGCCTCAATCACCATACCACCTGCTGGCCCCAACGTGAGTTTTTATAATACTATCTTGCTTCCATGAGAATGTGTGTGGAGAAGTTATTTTAAATTCAAAATCAAAATATAGTGCTCCTCTACTTCATGAAGGAGAGGTCACTCTTTAAACTGCTGTTGCAAATGAATAATGGACCACTTAGGAGATGAACGTTTACGGGGAAGGTTCTGAAGTGCTCAGGTCACAGCAGGGACTGAAACAAAAAACAGTCCTTGGCGGAATGCGCATTTGAGCTTTGGTCTTGGATGGAATGTGTGTCATATCATATTCAGACGGCGTGAATCATTTTTCTGGAGGTTTTTCTTTCTCTGTTCTGTAAATGTTTTCCTCGAAAGCCATCAATATTCTTCTAACTGGTTATCATTTCAGGTGATATGCATTTATCAGAAAGTTCAGATCTATTTCTCAAGGTATGCTCTAAAATCCTTCTTAGGCTAGAATGACCACTCTGTGTGAGAATTTCATCCACCGTATTTCTTCTTCTTTTATTTTTGAACCTGAACCTTAACAGCAGCACATTTGACAATGAGAAAACATGAGCTTTGATTTTCATCCTGGCAACCAGGCACCATCTCCTTTTCTTTCCTGCTTGAAGCTTTACTTGTTCCCCTTGATAACTAGCCCATGCAGAAGAACTAAAAACTCAAAACAAAAATGTTTTAAGAGTAAAGCTATGAGTTGCCTCATCAGGTAGTGAAGAATTTGGTGAGCAGAAGATGGGATTCGCTGAGGAGTGATAGCTGTCAAGGCTGTTTGACATGATGGAAAGAAAGAGCTCAGGAGTGACCCAGACCTGAGGGACAATCTTGGGCTTTGTCACTTGCTGCTGTGTAGCCCTAGGAAAGTTTCTCATCAGGAATAAGCTGAAATTTTCACATCTTTAAGAAAAAATTAACACCACCAACCATGTAACTTGTTTGGGGTAAATAAATGAATGCCATATACAAAAAACAATACTGGGTCTAGAACATGGGAAATATTAATGAATGATGATTGTTTTATTATTAGCTCTCATAAATATTTCAGGAAACAGAGGTAGGAATTTGAAACAAAAAATGCAATCAATGTTATGGAAATATGAAAGGAAAAAGAGCATTTTTCAAGGACCTAAAACATTAGATCTGGAGACTTTTAAGGTTATTCAATTTGAGAACAGCAGATGGCATAATGATTATGTTGCTGGATTCCCACAGAGTTGAGCATGGTTCGAGTCCCAGACCCAGCAGCTTAAAACTCTCACCAGGTGCATGTGCGTACATCGCAAAATCCTGAGACGAGAATGGAGACAGGATTGTGGCATGGCCATCCCCGTGGAGGGTGATTTCTCACTTTCTGTCTCTCAGTCTCTCTGTCTTTCCTGCAAGTGCACACACTTTATAGCAAAAATCTCTCCCCCTCAAAAAAAAAAAAAAAAAAAAAATTTTCTCAGGGACCAGCAGTTAGCATAATGTCTATGTCACTGGACTCCCATGTAGTTGACCACAGTTTGAGCCCTGGACCGGGTGGCTTAAAACTCACGCCGGGCGTGTGCATGTGTGTGCCCAAGATCCCAAGAGGAGAATGGAGGAGAAGGGATTGCGGCATGGCCATCCCCCCTGGGGGTGATTTCTCGCTTTCTGTCTCTCTGTCTCTCTCTGCCTGTCTAGCGAGTGCATGCGCGCTATGGCAAAAACCTCCCCCCCCCAAAAAAAGATTTCTCTATTTAATAGGATTTCCTTCTCTCTCAAATTGATAAAGGATATTGAGGACAATTTTGTTGAAAAATCATATCATGGTCTGTTTCATTTTTAAATATTTACACATAAAAATAACATTCAAACTTATAATAATATTATTTGACTATCAAATTTTCAAATGTAAAAATTGTATAGATGGGTCAGCTGGCAGCATGATGGTTAAGGTGCTGTTTCCCACATGGCTGAATCTGCAGTTTAAGTCCCAGACTGGCGGTTTATGAATCACTCCAGGTGAGTGTGTGTGCGTGCCCAAAATCCTGAGAGGAGAATGGAGGAGAAGGGGTTGCAATGTGGCATCCTCCCTGGGAGGGGTGATTTCTCACTTTCCCCCTATCTTGCTCTCTCTGGTGGAGTGCAATCGTTCTAAAGCAAAAACTGAAAAAAAATAAAAAAAGGTATAAATGAGGAAAAGTTATATACACTGGACATATATATGAATTTAAGAAAAAAACAGTATTCTAAAACAGCTTTCCTTTGGATAAATTCCACGATCCATTTGCAAAATGTCAAAAATTTTATAAAATGCAAAATATGCATGGTTAGAATTTAAAAAGTAATTTTCTGGCTATTACTGTGCAACATGGGGTAATATGGATTAGTCTTTCTTTAAAGTGAAACTAGTCTGGAGTTTTGCCCTGAAAGCATAGACTGCTACAAGCCTACCTGTCCTCATTTTGTGTTCTGCAGTCAGCTTCAAAGTATCTACTCTACCCTCTAAAATTAAGGAAAAAAGCAACCAAAAAAAGACATTTTAAAAGATAGTGCATGAAAACCAGGGAGAAAAAGAAACAACAATAACAACTACAAAACAACATTTTGAATCATTTTGTATCTGGAAATCTCTCTCTGCAGAAGGGTTTAATGAGAGCTCCCATGAGCAATGACCAGGATGGAAGCAAGGTTGTACTATCTCTTTTCTCCTTTAACTCTGCTTTATTAAGACTTGACACTGGTCATGTCCAACGAGTTTGCTCTATAGCCTAACACTGCATTTCTCTCATCATTATTTAGTGTTTCAAATCATTTATAGACTCATGAAGATGAGATAAAATATAATGTCTGGAGGGAGTAAAAAAGAAAAATTTTTTGGTAATGTAATTTTGCTTCCTTTTTTCATCTGTGAGGAAGCTAAATATTGCCTTTACCTTTGGGCAACTGGGAGCTATTCTGAGCCTCTGGAGTTTAAAATATTTTGTTGATTTTCTCTCTGTGAAAATATTAACAACTATAAATGCTAGAGCCGGGGGATGGAAAATGTTTCATTGAAATAAAACATTTTCAGTGTTTCTTCCTTGTAGAAGAAGGGCCTGTGGCCAAAAGAATCTTGGTTTTCTTGACTCAAATTCAAACTAAGAACCTGAGGAATACAGATGTCAGAAAGCCAGGTACTTATCCTGCCTCGCATGCCAAAGCAGTCACCAAGCCCACGTTTGTCTTATAAGAACCTCGTGAGGATTATATTAACCCAGTTTCGCTGCTCTGGAATTTGAAGCATAATAAGTCTGAACAGCAGATAAATGAAAACACAGACTTTCTCTTTAATCTTTGTTTAGTCAGACTTCTCTGAGCTCTCTTTCTTTCTTTTTTTTTTTTTTTTGTAAACTTATTCATAATAAGTTTATTATTCATCATAAGTTTATTTATTATCTGGACCAGCAGTTAGCATAATGGCTATGTCGCTGGACTCCCATGTAGTTGATCATGGTTTGAGTCCTGGACCCAGTGCTTAAACTCATGCCAGGTGCGTGTACGTGCATGCCCAAGATCCTGAGAGGAGAATGGAGGAGAAGGAATTGTGGCATGGCCATCCCCTGTGGGGGGGGTATTTATTGCTTTCTGTCTCTCTATCTCTCTCTGTCTTCCTGGCGAGTGCACATGCCCTATAGTAAAAAAAAAAAAAAAAAAAACTCTCCAAAAAATAAATAAATAAAATGTTTATTATTATTCATAATAATACATTTACAAAAAATATTTGATTTGTTCTATGAGAAAGACAGAAAAAGACAAGAAAAAGACAGGGACCCCCAACACAATCTTGGTACATCACGATTCTCCCTCTGCCTTCCTGCCAGCCAGGATCTCTGATTTGTTCAGGTGGACCTGGATTTCAAACCACAGCCCTCCTCATAGGGCTCCAGTATTATGCAGGCGAATTCTATTGCATCACTGTAGCTGGGCCCGTGTCTTCTTGACTTGGCCCTGACCTTGGCCTTCAGTTCTTTTGGGGCATGCATAGTCTAGTTTTAGCAAGAACCCAGCTAAGCCAGTTTAGAAAAAGTTGTACCACTTCCGTATCTGATCAGATTTCTCATTTTCCAGCGTTGATGTGTAAGTCCTAGGTCTGCCTCTAGCAAGAATTCTGCTAAATTTGGTTAGTGAGAATTCTGTCTAACCTTGATGGAGTCTCTTACTTACCCATTTGTTGACCTCATCTCTACCTCAACCTTGTCCTTGGCTATAAATTCTTACTTTAACTTGTTGCATTTGGAATTAAGCATAATCTCTCTCCCCAATTGTGGATGTCTTGACACTTAACATGATAGTCCTAAATTAAGCCTTTCTTCTCATTTCGGTAAATGTCAAAATAAAATTTTTTAACAGTAGTACAATCAAGACCAGAATGAGGTCTTTTGAATTTATAATCGTGGTGCATTCCTTTAAAAATTATATCATTATTTGACATGTGTATTCATTCATGTTTCTGTCTTGTTTAACTAAACATATTAAAATGTCTGTTTTTAAAAAGCAGCAGAGTGACAGACTTGCCTGTATTGGCTATCCATGACTGAGAGCTACCTAAGAGATTTTCAAAATAACTTTTTCACATAAAAGAAGTATTTATAATATGGCTTTTTTTTTTTTTTTTTTTTGAGGTCTTTTGAATTTATAATCGTGGTGCATTCCTTTAAAAATTATATCATTATTTGACATGTGTATTCATTCATGTTTCTGTCTTGTTTAACTAAACATATTAAAATGTCTGTTTTTAAAAAGCAGCAGAGTGACAGACTTGCCTGTATTGGCTATCCATGACTGAGAGCTACCTAAGAGATTTTCAAAATAACTTTTTCACATAAAAGAAGTTTTTATAATATGGCTTGTTTGCTTTTATAATATTCTCTGTGGTCTTTGACAGTCCTGTTTGATCTAAGGACCCAGAATCTCTCTGAACCATCTAATGAACTGATTTACTTTAAACTTACCTAATGTTTATAAGAGGAAAATTAGCAGATTTTGTTGTTGTTGTTTTTGTTTGTTATAGGGGACAGAGAGAGAGAAAGAAAATGAGAAATGACCCCTTGGGAGGCTGGTCATGCCACAATCCCTTCTTCTTCATTCTTCTCTTGGGATTTTGGTCAGTATGTTTTTCAATCCGATGGGTCCAAGGACTCGAATCACACAATCATTCTTGTGGCATCCAGTGCCTTAACCATCATGTCACCTGCTGGCTTAGCAATTACTTAATTAACTTAGTTCTCATAACTTTTTTTGGCTAAACCTCTGTAGTTATATTAGCTAATATGGTTCATGGGATTGATAAACAAGCAAATATATAAAAGTAAGTTACCAAAGAACAGAAATTTTTATTTAATTAGTACCTTAATACATTCATTAAGTGTTAGTAGCTGGTATTATTATTTTTACTGGTGTCTTAGAAAAAATATAACAGATATTCTTATAGAAAAATCTTTTGTTTTAAGAGAGAGATATTTTTGGTATGGGGTACATGTACTTGCTGGAGAGAGAGAGAGGGACAGAGAGACAGAAAGTGAGAAATCACCCTTCAGAGGGGACAGCCACACCACAATCCCTTCTCCTGTTGGGATTTTGGGCACACATGCCCACACACCTGGCATGAGTTTAAGCTGTGGGGTCCAGAACTTGAACCATGGTTGACTACATGGGAGTACAGCAACAAAACCATTATGCCATCTGCTGGTCCTGAAACATCGTTTTTTGAAGTAGTTGCAATAATTCTGTTTCATCACAAGTGAGGATAAATCATTAAATAGAAATGATTTTTTTTAAAAGCGGACGACTTGGAGTTAGGTGGTGTAATGGTTAAGGTGCTGGACTCCCACAGGGCTGGCAGCAGTTTGTGTCCCAGATGGAGCAGTTTGAAAATCACAAAGGGCACGGGTTTGTGTGCTCTAAATTCTAAGAGGAGAATGGAAGAGAAGAGATTGCTGTGTGGCTATCCCCCTGGGAGGTGATTTTTTTTTTTTTAATAGTAGTAGGAAACATTTTAATTAAAAAAAAATCAGCGTGATTACACTAAACTATATATTATACAACCTATGCCAAAGTTTTCCTTAACTAATAAAACTGTAATTTCAGACTAGCAGACTATCCCAGAAAGTTCCTGCTTTGGGGAGAACTGAGCTGGTGTAAATTATGCTTGAGTATCATCAGGGGGGGTCTTTACTCCACCATTATCTGTTTTTTTTTTTTTGGAGAGGTTTTTGCTATAGGGCGCGTGTGCTCGCCAGACAGACAGAGACAGAGAGATAGGAAGCGAGAAATCACCCCCCAGGGGGGATGGTCACGCCGCAGTCCCTTCTCCATTCTCCTCTCAGGATCTTGGGCACGCACGCACACACACCTGGCGTGAGTTTAAGCCACCTGGTCTGGTACGCGGACCGTGGTCGACTACGTGGGAGTCCAGCGACATAGCCATTACACTAACTGCTGGTCCCACCACCATTATCTTTTAGGCTGTGGCTTTTCCGTCTCTTGGCCTTATAGCCTGGACGGAGGAATGCTATCTTTCTCTTCTTTGCTTCACTTTCATGTTTGTGTTTCTTCAGCTTCTTCTTGGCTGAATTATCAGGATTAGTTACAAACTCCAGAGCCTTCCTCTTTTTCCGGATCGCCCTTTGCTCATATGCCTGTTTCTGTACAGAAGCAAAGGCTAATGAGAAGCTCTCGGGCCCAAACAGCTTTTTGAGTAATTCTACAGTCTCCTGGGATAGATTCTCTGGCAGAGGATCTTGGTCTGAATAGGTGCTATTCAATTCTCGGAACCAAGGATCTATGATTATTGGGAGATATGGCTTCACCTTCTACTCCAAGATCCATCGCTAAAGCGCCCTGGAACTTGAAGATGCACATCCACTTTAAGGGGTTTCAGGTGAGCAAGCACTTCCAATGTTGCCCTGTGGGACAGCTTTGGAATCAACCACAGCAGCTTGGCTGGCCTGCTGCGCTCCTCCTTCGCCCCTTCCTTCTCATCCCCGTCACTTTCCCTCTCACTATCTCTGTCTGTCTCCATGGAGCACATGCATGCTATGGTGAAAACCTTATAAATAGATAAATAAATAAATAAAAATTAAAAATAAAAGCCAAAGTCTATGTGTTAGCTATTTTTAGATAAGAATGTGTAGTTACTTGCCACTTTTGTTCTTTGAATTAGACAAGGGTATGTTTCTTTTTCTTTATAGCTGATGTTTTCCTTCCACCTCATCAGAAAAGTTAGTTTTCCTGACATCATTACTACATTTTTGCTGCATTTTGCTGATTCGGACCTTTAAGGAATCAAATTCTTTTCATTGCCTATAAAAGAATTCCAGAATTCTGTTCTTTGCCATGTCACACAAACAACCAGGTTTTAAAGATTTCCTTATTAACTATTTTATTTTGCCCAACATAAGGAAAAAAAAAATCAGAAAAGCCACATAGCCGTCTTCAGGGTTTATATAAATTTATTCATAAATTTTTATTTATATGAATTCTGAGTGGCAAAGGATTGATAATCCCTTGAATAAAACAATTACAACCAATTTAAGCAATAATCTGAGACACTGTCATTTTCACACAAGTGTCTGTAGTAATTACTATAATGGCTAAATTTTAATTAGAAAAGTATAATTTACTTCTCTGAATTCCTGTAAATAATAAATACTGTAGCTTAGACCTGTTCTTTCAACTCCGAATCTGAGCATTTTCTTCTTTGTGTTTATGAATGTATGCTATTTGTAATAGCTATGTGATTCTGATGCCTAAGGGTGGTTTGTATTTATGAATCTATTCCTTCTATCCTTTTACACTTCAGGAATATGCTTACTGTACCTTGAAAAATATTAAAAGTGAAGCTCGGCTGTTTCAATAGAAAATCCAAAAGCCATCTGGGTTTTATTTAAGGGCAACTATTTTATTGTTGAAAAAAAAAAAAGATGTTTTTAAAAGTGTATTTATGCAGCATTGAAGAAAGTTCATCCAATATCAGAATTAAAATGTGTCATTCACCTTTATTATCTTGACTATTTACCACATTGGTTTATTAACAATGTCTGATATATACTGTAGTGTTAACACGGTTCTTAAAAAACACTAGGTCTGCGATATGTACATGAGGCCTGCTAAAAATTCCTGCAGCCCACCCTGTTTATCAATAGCTCCAGTTAATCCATACCTCCTACTGTTCCTTGTTCTAATAAGCGAAGACAACATGAGCAGCTGCCTGCAGCAAACACGCTCAAAATTCACTAACAGATTCTGATGAAAACTAAACAAGCAGAGATCAGAATGTGGAGAGGGAAGTGGTTTGCATTTCTTTTCTGGCTTGCTACTCTGTTCTTGTTATTCTGCCCCTGCCTGGCTCCCGTCAAGCTCAAATCAACTTTATTTAAGCCTTTTGCATATAGACTGCATTTGTCATCACAGCCGATAAAGGTCGAATATATATGATTACACCGATTTTTGCAACTTTCCTGCGGAATGCAATGTGAACAATGTGAAGTCAGATCTATTACAAAATATAAATTACGCAGAGGAATATGGGCTCAAAGTATAGATTTACAGCACTTGGTCTTCTCCATCTTGAGTGAGAATGAGCTGTCTTTCACTGGATAAAAGTTGATATTAGTATTACAAAAATTCACATGGCATTTACCGCAGGCTGGGCCAAGTCATATTCAACATTGCATTAGGGCTGAAACCTCCATTTGAGCCTAAAGTCGGTCTGACCTGGGCTTACTGTTTGTTCTAAAATTTTCACTGCAAATATCCTTGAGTTAAAGAGTGACCCTCCTAAAAGTACTTAAGACCATCTCATCAGAAAACGTTATTATAGTTGTATGAAGAGCAAATAAACCACACAATGTTTTTTTTCTTTTCTTTTCTCTTTTCTTTTCTTCTTTTCTTTCTATTATTTTTTGTCTCCTTTCTTTTTTCTTTTCTCCTCTTCTCTTCTCTTTTCACCTCCCCTCCCTTCTTCTCCTCTCCCCTCCCTCTCCTTTCCTCCCCTCTTCTGCCCTCCCCTCCCCTCCCCTCTCCTCTTCTCTTTTTTCTTTTCTTTCTCTATGGAGCATGTGTGCTCATGAGAGAGAGAGAGAGAGAGAGGGAGAGAGAGGGAGAGAACATTGCCCCCCACCTACAAGGGAATGGTCACACTGCAATCCCTTTTCCCCCATTTTCCTCTCTGAATTTTGAGCATGTACACACACGTACCCAGTGTATTTTTCAAGCTGTTGAGTCCAGGACTTAAACCATACAATTGGCTTTGTGGGATCCAGCTGCCTTAATCATCACACCACTGGCTAACCCACAATGTTTCTCAGATGAGGAAGATGACTTCTTCCAAGAATGTACCAAGTAGATTAGACTCATTATGTAATCCAAGAATTGAACTAATGATTGATTAAGCATTTGGTTTCTTCTTTCTTTTTGTTGATGGCTTAACAGTAGTAGTAGAAAACTATCTTAGGCCCTGCCTGGTGGTGCTGTTGGTAACAAATGGAACTGCGTGCTGGAAGCTACATGGCTCACTGCCGCTTCACATTCCTGGGTGGGCTTGAAAACACTCCTATTATGTCTACATCCGGCCAAGTTCCTGAAAAGCTGATGGGCTAGGGAGAGGGGATCATGGCGTATCAAACCCTTTAGGACATGACTCTCTCTCTCTAGTACTCTATCTTTCTTATGCTCATGTACTTACTTTACAACATGAATAAAGAGAAGAAGGCATGCTGAATGTAGAAAAGGAAAAGAATAGTGAAAGAAACAAGAAAATATTGATATTTTCATGAACCAACAACACTCTCTGTCCATAAATCTTTCAAAATGTTGATTAGAATTCTTATATATTTAACTATAGTTGTTGACTTTCTGGTTTTCTTTTTGGAACTAATTTTTTAAAAAAATTTTTTTGAAGAGGTTTTTGCTATAGGGTGCGTGTGCTCACCAGAAAGACAGACAGAAAGCAAATCACCCCCCAGGGTGGATGGCCACGCCACAATCCCTTCTCCTCCATTCTCCTCTCGGGATCTTGGGCATGCACGCACACGCTCCTGGCATGAATTTAAGCCACTGGGTTCAGGACTTGAACCGCGGTCAACTACAGGGGAGTCCAGTGACATAGCCATTATGTTAACTACTGACCCCTAGAACTATTTTTTAAAAATAATTATTTATTTGATTTATTATTATTTTTAATTTGGTCAGAGAAAGAAAATGAGAGGGAAGAGCAGGGAAATGAGAAAGCAAGCTGCCAGTTCCAGGATTTGAACCGCATGGTGATGTGAGCATTAAGTGCCTTAACCACCATGCCAGCTGCCAGCCTCCTGGAATTATTTTTGAGATTGCAGAATTATTACTTCTCTAACAGATCATTTGAACTGATTTTGAGGCTTGCTCTGTAGTCTAGTGGTTAAGGAAACCATATCCCACATGGCTGACTGTGGTTCAAATCTTGGAAAAGACGCTTGAGAAGCCCCCCTGTGTGAATACCCCCAAATTCCTACAGGATAAAAAATGGAGAAGGAATTACAGCATGAACATGCCCCATTGAAGGGTGTTTTCTTCGTCTGTCTCTCTCTGGCAAGTGTACATTCCTTCTGGCAAACAAGAAAAGCTAAAAACATTGGAGAACACTAAAATCTACTAACTGGCAAACAAAAATTCAAATATTGTAAAATGATAAAGCCAACACACTTGATTTTTCTAACTAGTGAGAGTTGCATTTGAAATAATCACACTGCCCAAACTTCCCAACACTGAGAAGTGCTGTTGAAAATACTTTGTGATTCTTCTTTCTGTTTCATTTTGATTTGTATTTCTAAAAACATATATAAAATCATTAGAGATCAAATATTGAATTCAGCATAATGTTAAATAGTGAATACTAGAGAAAATGGTGTGATATTATCATGTATAAGCTTAATAAATATTTGTTTTTTCCCCTCCTCGCTCTTCATTTCTCCTTTCTTTTATTTCTTCCCTTTCTCTTTCCTTTTCTCTCTCTCAATATTTCTTTCTTCCCTTCTTCCTTCTTTCTTTTCTTTCTTTACACTTCTTAAAAGTAATGATGAAATAAATTCATATTACTTAATAAAAAGTTGTTTATGTAATATAAGCTGCAGTGATTAAAAAGTGCTTAAGGGAAGGTAAAATCTGAAATGCCTTTTTTCCCCACAAAATGATATAAATACAAAATTAAATATAAATACTATTTATACATACATAAATTCAGGAGAAAACATGCTCTTTTTAAAGGCGGAAATGTCTCTAGTTTTGTATCTATGTTGATATTTACCGATATGCCTTGGAAAAACTGCCAACTAAATTAGAGTATATTTTTTAAGCCATGTTTTCTTTTTGTTTGTTTTGTTTTGTTTTCCCCGTGATTTGTTTTCTGTTCTCTTAGTATCACAATCTTAAATCTAACTTCTTTGGACTCTCAGAGATGGCTATTGGTGTGCTCTGCTCTACACTTCTGGTCAGATTTCAGCGGCCACATCTCGCCTTTCTTCAGAGTGCAACCTCTAGGTGACACGTGAGGTCTCCAAAAGAGCAGTGTTTATCACTCTCCTCCTTGCTTTTCCATTATTTAACAGACTGACCATCAGCCTCTTCTTGTTTATGCTCAGTTGAATCTTCTGGCATTATTAAAGTCTATTTCTCTTTCAGCTTTTTCTTCTGAAGGGAACCCATTAAAGGAAAGAGAAAAAAATAAAAAAAACAAAAAACAGTTCCCTAAAGACTGAAAAAGAGAGTCTTCACTTTTGGTAATTGACAAAATTACACAAATTCCCTTAGAAGAAAGAATTTGGGTCAGAGGCATAGTCATGAATATCATCGAATGGAAGAGTCCCAAGTCCTTAAAGATAAACTCGTTTTCAGCACACAGATGTCTTTTCTTACACAAAACCAGACAATTGCAGGTTGGAGCAGCTTATTATATAGTCGTTGCTGCCTCTTCAATAACTCATTTTGATATTTTGTAATTTGCCAAAATGTGCCTCTGTGATCCCACAGGCTCTTCACTACTTTGTAATGAGTGTGTATGAACAGATGGAAAATGTTTTCAATTTCAGAGAAAACCACTAATGGATGTCACCAGCTATTAGAAAAGCTCAGGTGGCTCCATTTGCCAAGGAAAGGTATTGTCATAAAACTCTTCATTTTTTAATGAAATGTTTGCTCATTTATACCTAGATGGTAATTTAAGACTTCGCAAGTCTAAACAGATTAGAGCTATAGTTGGAAATTATTCAGTGCTAAATAGTCTGGAAATCCAATCTCAAGAATCTCACCTGAAAATGGTGATGCCAATCCAGGTCATTTTATTAGAACAACATGAACTACTATAAAAACAATTCCCCCAAAGAAGTCGATGAAGGAATGAACGGAAAAGTTAAATATGTGCTTGAGCTTTGGTGATGATCCCTTCTTTAAAGTAAAATGGAATATACCTTCTGTCCTCAATTTATCTCACAAGAAAATTCATCTTCTTAAAGTGAAACACATCAAAAGAATGATTATAACAGAGATTATTCCCTAAGTATAGTCTGTCTCATGTTCCAAAGGGAATTACTAATTCTTCAAAATGTAGAGCCATTGGTTTGTTAACTATCTCCTAAAAGTGACACTAGCTTCTTTTACAATTCTTTTAGTTTACAATGCCCTTGGGGCCAGCAGGTGGTGTGGTAGTTAAAGTTGCTGGACTCATGAGGTCCACTGTGGTTCAAGTCCTGGAACTGGGGCCTGGAAACCATGCCAGTTGTATGTACATCTGTGCCCAGAATCCCAGGAGGAGAATTGAAGTGAAGGGATCACAGTATGGTCATCCTCCCTTGGGGTGATTTCTCACTTTCCCTCTTACTCTCTTTCTCTTTCTCTGGCAAGTACATGTACCTTATGGAGAAAAAAAAAAAAAAAAAAAACCTTAAAAATTAAACAAACAATGCTGTTAGTCTAATATTCTGTGGGAGGAAGCAAGAGTACTTCTGATCTCATTAGTTTATTTTAAAATATAGTTATTCTCTCTTTTACCTAATAAAACTTTAGCCAAAAAATAAAAGAATGCCTTCTGTGCCATAATTGATCTAGCACGTTCTTATTTAGGGCTTCACCAACAGGAACTATTTATATAAGAAAGAATGCATTAGCAATTGCTTTCTGACAAAGAGAATTCCTATTAATCTTAGGATGGCTTCAGCATTTCCTTTCTTCCTTATTGGGATATGTGTATTCAATACATATTTTGAATAAGTTCTTTCTCCTTATTATACAAAACAGGTGCCCAAACACCATTGAAATTATTGACATGACAGGCCACTTAGTGGCCTACTTTTATCTGTCATGGACACTATTAATTTAGTGTCATAGATACCTATAGTGTAATTACATCAAAATTAAAGTTACTGACAATAATGCACGTCTTATGATAAAAGTGCTTTCCTTGTCATTGTTTTGGCTCTCTATGGTGGCACAATAAATTATTACCCATGTTAGTGGATTAAAACCACACCTATTTTGTGATTAAAGTTTATATTTTTGAGAGCCTAGAATTTAGGCAAAGCACATAGGAAAAGCTTTAACTGCAGTCCACCATGTGTTGGGTCCCAGCTGGGATGACTCGATACTGGGGGGTAAAAAATCTAGATATGGGCCAGCAACTCTTTTCATGTTGTTTCTGGGCTTCCATGTGGTTTTCTCCTATGGTATCCTCAGCATAGTAGCCTTGGGGTAATTGGACTTCTTACCTGATGACCCGGGATTCCAAGAGCAATTGTTCTGAGAGGAAGAAGAGACCAGTCTTTTTTCAGTCCAGGCTCTGAAAGTGGGTACAGCATCACTGCTATGGCACCCTTTCCACGGCGTGCTATTTGTCAGGACAATCACAAACCTGCTGAGATCAAGAAGAGGACATGGGCCAGCAGGTGGCGTAGTGGTTAAGGTGATGGACTCTCACAAGGCCAACCATGGTCCAGGTTGGCAGGTGGTGTGATGGATAAGGGCGCTGGTCTCCCACATGACAGATTGTGCTTTGAGTCCCGGATTTGGTGGCTTGCTTTCTCACTTCTTTCTCTCTCGCGCTCTGTCCCTCTCTGATCAAATTAAAATAAGTAAATAAATAAATAAAGTTAAAAAAAAGAAGAAGAAACTTAAGCTGGGTGAGTGTGTGTGTATGCCCACAATCCTGAGAGGACAATGGAGGAGAAGGGATTATGGCATGATCATCCCTCCTAGGAGGTGATTTCTTGCTTTCTGTCTCTCCAGTGAGTGCATTCACACTACAGCAAAAATGGCTCTAAAATAAAGAAAAAAGAAGACACATAGTGGGGTACCAACCAATTTGTGTCCATATCAAAGCAAAGAAAATAGGGGACTGAGGGGCCAGCAGGTGGCCTGGTAGTTAAGGTGACTGGACTCCCACATGGCTGACCGTGGTTCGAGTCCTGGACCTAGAAGCTTGCTTTCTCACTTTCCCTCTCTCTTTGTCTTTCTCTAGTCAACTTTTAAAAGGTAAAATAAAATAATGACAATGAATAAAATTAAATACAATAATTTTTTAAAA
This sequence comes from Tupaia belangeri chinensis, assembly GCF_000334495.1. Lineage (NCBI taxonomy): Eukaryota > Metazoa > Chordata > Mammalia > Scandentia > Tupaiidae > Tupaia > Tupaia belangeri. The sequence goes on from NW_006204841.1 coordinate 3,046,988, forward strand.
GAGAAAGAAAATAGGGAACTGAGTTTAATTACAGGTGGAAAGGTATTACTAAAAAAAAGAGGGAGAGAAAGAAAAGGATGAATCTTTCTTATTAATGATGTTATTGACAAATTCTTTGAAAACTTCTGCCAATGTATAACTCACAATTTCATCTCTTTGCAAGGATAAATTTTTATATATATATATATATATATATATATACACACATGTATATGTATGTATGTATATGTGTATGTGTGTATATATGTATATATGTGTGCATTTATGTATATTAAAATATGATATGTATATACACACATATATACATATTATATTTTTTGTTGGACGATCACTTTTTCTTTTTTTCTTTGTTTTTGTTTTTGTTTTTGCTGTGGGGCATATGCACTCGCCAGAGAGAGACTGATAGAGAGGGAAAGCAAAAAAAATCAACTCCCAGGGGGATAACCACACTTCAATCCCTTTTCCTCTATTCTCCTCTTGGGATTTTGGGCACACACTCATAAGCACCTGGCATATTTTACAAGTGACCAGGTCCAGGTCTTGAACTGTGCTATCAGCCATGTGGGATCCAACCCCTTAACCACTATGCCACCTGTTGGATGCTTACTCTTAACAATTTTCATATTTCAAAATGTTGGTAATTACTTAAATACATCTCTTGTTTTTACATCATTCAATTTTAAATAATCGTTTGACCAAATACTTAAGAACACCTCTAATCTTTTCATGTTTTATATAATCCTTACAACAAACATGTTTTCTCTTCATATAACTGAGGAAGATGTTTAATTGAGGTTAATAATATCAAGTATTACCTTAAGAAATTTGCCCAAAGGGAAGCTGAAGACCGTTTCTCACATATGTACTGACATTTATATTGACATCCCTGGACTGATTCTTAGTTACAATTCTGTAAACAAATTGTTGACTTTTAGACAAATGTTAGATCAGCTGATTTCTACATTTCCCATTGGTTATAAAATTCCATGAAGGCTTATGTTTTTCAAAGAGATAAAGCGGCTTCTGAAGATCAAGAGCAGGTCGTTTTAGTTACTAGTTAAGGCAAGTTTTTAAAGGTAGCAGATTAGAAAGCAAGACTTATGTTGGGATTTTCTTAGTTTCAGATTCCTCTTACTTATGCCTGAATATGATTATTTATCACTCTTAAGTCTATTCTCTAACTTTTGATCCCTGTTCTGAGGCAACTTCCTTTTTTATGAATTTTAGCACATATTTGCAGGTGAATGGTTTTCTCAGCCTGTTTCATTTCAATTGAATTTTTGGCTTTCTAAAGGACTCTTCATTTTATTGTCTCTGTTTCTTTTCAGTTTAAGCTGCATATAGCTGAATACAGAACATTTTGAAATTTTGTAAGTCTCTTGTGAATCTTATTTGTGTTTACCCCATTAGACAAAAATATACTGACAAATTTCTTTGAAATTTGTCAAAGCTATACTATTTCTAAGGAACAATGTCCTTACACACTTCTTAGAAACCTGATTTATTTTTTTCTTTTTAATTGAAAGGATTGGAGAGTCATACTCTAAAATGTTTCAAGAAACTTTTGTCTGATTCAACAGCCATTCAGGCACCAGTTTTGGTTTTCTAAGGCCTTTAGAAAGGATTTTGTAATCATATTATCACCTTCATTTTTAGGCCATGCAATTTGCATTAGGTGTCAATTGCTTCACAACAATTAAAAAATGTAGCCACTTAAAACAACAAACATTTGTTATTTCACATACGATTTATAGAAATGTAAGACTGTCTTAGCTGGTTCTGTGTCAGGGTCTCTCATGGGGTCACAGTCAAGCAGTCACTGAGTTGACAGTTATCTGAAAGAACTGAGGATTCCCATCTAAGCTCATGACCCTGGATGACGGCAATGGTTGGCTTCCTTGTTTGTCGATCTCTCCACACAGGGCCTTCCCCAGAATGAGTGGTCAAGAGAAAGAGAAATCAAGATGCTATACTGCTTTAATTGTTTTTGTTTGTTTTTTTAAAGTTTTTGCTTTAGGGCTCACATGCTCACCAGAGAGAGACAGACAGTGAGAGGGAAAGTGAGAAGTTACCCCCAAGGGGTTTGACCATGCCACAATCCCTTCTCCTCTGTTCTCCTCCCGGGATCTTGGGCACCCATGCACATACACCCCAGAGTGATTTTCAAGTCACCAGGTCCTGAACTCAAACTGTAGTTGGCCATGTGGAAGTCTAGTGACGTAACTGCCACACCATCTGCTGGTCCTGCCATGCTATTTTTTATGACCTATCCTTAGAGTCAAAAAATCAATGCTTCTGATTCATTCTATGTTAGAAGTGAGTTGCTACGTCCATCTAACACTCAACATAGAGGCATGGACACCAGGAGTTCGGGAGCTATGTTGTGCAACTTGGAGGCAAATGACCGCAAGGAATTTCATCCTTAGATAATTCTTGGCAAATATCAACTTTTGTTTTGTTATTTTCTTTCCTTTTCCTGAAAGTCCAATTACAATGATTTTATATCTTTTCATGTCCCATTTACCCCTTCCTCCCTTTCTCTATTTGCATCTTCTTTGGCTTTGTGTTCAATCTAAATTATTTCTGCCAACCTACATGCTAGTTTTAGTTCTCTTTTCTACTGTGCCCAATCAGATATGAAACCCATTTTTAGAATTATAGTTTAAACTATTGATTTTTTAGTACTAGCATTTACCTTAAATTTATTTTATTTATTCCTGCTTTTGAAAACTCATCTTTTTACTTTTTTTTTTTTTTTTTGGAGAGGTTTTTGCTATAGGGTGCGTGCACTCACCAGACAGACAGAGAAAGAGAGACAGAAAGCGAGAAGTCCCCCCCCCCCAGAGGGGATGGCCACCCTGCAATCCCTTCTCCTCCATTCTCCTCTCAGGATCTTGGACACGCATGCACACGCGCCCAGCGTGAGTTTTAAGCCAACGGGTCCGGGACTCGAACCGCAGTTGACTATATGGGAGTCCAGCGACATAGCCATTATATTAACTGCTGGTCCCTATCTTTTTACTTTTTTAATAAACTTATTAATTAATCCAAGTTCCATGATCTATGTTGACTTTATTACTTAATTTTTGATACTCGATTCTGTCTCATTTTATATCAGGTACGTTTTATTTTACATGCTGAACATTGTATGTAAAAAATAATACAGACTCTGGATGACAACATTTTCCTCCAGGGAAGATTCTTCCAGTGGAAGAAAATTGGTTTCCTTCTATTTGGAAGTTCCTTTTCATCTCTTTCATACAGTAAGGCTGATAAAATGTCTGCTCGTCTTTTGGAAGCTGCTGATTTGATTTCTACAAATACTATCCCAATCATGAAAAATTTTTGGAGTGGGAACCAGCAGTTAGTGTAATGGCTGTGTCACTGGACTCCCATGTAGCTGACCGCGGTTCGCGTCCCGGACCCGGTGGCTTAAAACTCACGCCAGGCACGTGTGCGTGCGTGCCCAGGATCCCGAGAGGAGAATGGAGGAGAAGGGATTGCAGCGTGACCATCCCCCCTGGGGGGTGATTTCTCGCTTTCTGTCTCTATGTCTCTGTCTGTCTGGAGAGCACGCGCGCCCTATAGCGAAAATCTCTCCAAAAAAAAATAAATTTTTTTTGGAGTCAACAAATAAAAGTAAATTACATTTAAAATGTTGGACTTCCTTCCTTCTAGTTCCTTCTTCTGTGCCTTGGTCCATAAAACTATACTTTGTTTGTTAGCTCTTAATGCCAATTTTTATCCTCCAACACAATAGGATTACTCTGCTCTAAGTTTCTCCTTTTGCCCCTGTGTTGTAAATCATTGCTTGTCAAGGCAGGCGATAGCAGGAAACCAAGCGCTCACATACAATGTGTTTCCTTTCTTCAGAATCTTTACCTCTCTAATGCTGGCTACTATGTCAAAATTCTGATGCCTTGGTACCAGCAGATGGTGTAATGGTTACATTGCTGGACTTCGACATAGTCAGCCATGGTTTGAGTCCCAGACCCTGTGGCTTAAACTCTTGCCATGTGTGTTTGTATGAATGCCCAAGATCCCAAGAGGAGAATGGAGAAGAAGGGACTGCGGCGTGGCCATCCCTGCTGGGGATTGATTTCTTGCTTTCTGTCTCTCTCTTTCTCTGTCTCTCTCTGTCTTTCCGGTGAGTGCACACGCCCTATAGCAAAAACCTCTCAAAAAAAAAAAAAATTCTGATGCCTTCAAACACTGGTTTTGTATTTTAGCAAAATTGTATAGCTGTTACTATTTGAAGATTTTGCCTGGTGTCAGTTATTTTCTTTTTACCAAAAGCAGGTCTACTAAATTGAACTAACTGCATACTTAATACAAAAATGTGTATTAATCCATAATCAGTTCTTTGAACTGTTAAGAGTATGAAAATCTGAAAGATGGGCATGGTTCTGTAGACTAATGGGAGCCGGAGCATAGATACACTGGTTTGTGAGAGCACTGTGGGACAATCTGGGCAAAGATAGAAGTTTTGTTTTTTTTTTTGTCCAGTAGCAGAAAATTAGCTCCTCTGATTCCTGCCACACTAACTGGTCTCTAACAAAAGTCGGCTGAAACCGTATAATAAGGTCTCAGAATAGCAGATTAAATTCTGTTTGTATTTTTAAGAAGATTTTATATAGAGCTTCCAAAATCCAGAGGAAAAAAATGTATTTCATTAGGATTAATGGATGATGTTTATTGAATGCAAAATGTTAAAACTATTATGTCTACAGTTGTGAATGCTTTAGTGAAGAGAGGATGCGATTCTCACTTTCCCTCTCTCTGTCCCTCTCTGGCAAGTGCATGTGCTCTATGGTCAAAAAAAAAAAAAAAAAAGTCTTGCTTTGAACAACATATAACTTTCTCCAAATTCTTTTTGGAGCATAAATAAGACTTTCCTGTGACTGTGTAAAAGTAATTTTATTTTCGGCTCTGACTTTAAGTAGAAGAAACAAATAGTGAGCAAGTTATATCCTTTTACATTTCTTATCTAAGTAAGAATGTAATAGGACTTAAAGAAGTGAAGGCAGGATATATTAGAAAATGGAAAACATACTTTAACAAACTATTATACCATATTTTGGCTTAGCAATAGAGCTCCACTGTGTGATCCTGAAGTCATGGAAAGGCCTTGGGTTCAGAACCCAGGTTGGGCTGAACGTTCTGGGTACCACTGCAGGCATGCCCATGATCTTGGCTGGCTAGAAGGCGAGGGCAGGAAATGACAGCATGATGAAATTCTGTCAAAGGTACCACTCTGACCCTCTTTCCTAAAATGAATAGATAAACTTCAATAAAAAAAAATCCTAAGTATGTAATCTTGTCCCACAAAGCCATGTATGATCTTAGTTCCCATTATGTACTCAGATAACATCCTCAGCATTGCAATTTCATCTCTTACCTCTACTTCTTGTTCACTGACCCACGCTCAGCCACTGAAATTATGTGTCTCTTCACATTATCATGTCGTTACCCCTAAAAGTCTTAACATCTTACCAAAATAAGATTACTATTTTTGCTGTTGTCATTTTTATTTTCTCATGATCCTCCTGCCTCAGTCTCCCCAGAAATTGGAACACAAGCAAGGGCCATGATGCCCCAACTCTTTCACACAGGATCCCACTATGTTGTCCAGGCTGGCCTCAAGGTCACAATCTTCCTGTCTCAGCCTCCCAAGTGGCTGGGGCTATAGGTCCAAGACTTTGTGCCCACCTTTTACAGTGGGCTTCCAGTCAAACCCAAATTCCCCAGGTGGTTTCAGACTGTGAAGCCGTAGTATCTTAGCCACACACACCATTCAGCTGAGTCTGCCCTGTCATTGGGTATCTCCTTTCCTAGTTTGCATTTTTACAGCTTCTAATATATTTTTCTTATTTTACTTGTCTAATATCTGATTCTCCCATTAGAGCTTAAGTTCTGTGAGAGGCTGCATTATCAGTGCAAATACTAATGATTAAAATATACGAAGTAGCTGTATTTATTATCAAATAAAGGAATGTAAGCCCTTTACCACACAGACAATAGAAAAAGACACAAAAATAACAAGTACGTATCTGAGTACCTTTGTTTATGTTCCTGTAACCAAATACTGGTGACTGGGTGATTTCTAAAGAAGAGAAGTTTATCTGGCTTTTAGTTCTGTAGACTGCAAAGTCCATAGGCCTGGTGCCTGTACCTTTTTGGCTCTAGTGAAGGCCACGTGCTTTTCTATCATTGGTGGAAAATCAGAAAGACCAACAGGTATACGTACCGGGAGAAACGTCTAGGCAGCCAGCTTGCTTTATAACAACCTGCTCTCATGGGAACTAATTAGGGAGAACTCCTCTCTCCTGGGATATGGCCTTAACCTAATCATGAGGGATTTGCCCCTTGTCCTAAACACATCTCGCTAGGCCTACCACCCAACACTGCCACACCGGCTGTCAAGTTGCAACCTAAGTTTTGAGTTTTGTGGTGAACGCCAAAACCACACAATCAAATACATAATGAATATGCATACATATATGTAATATATAAAATGATAAATAATATATTGATAGAATTAATAATGATCTGACGAAGATTTCACATTTTGGTTGAGTTTTTTTTCAGTCTTTCCTCGAGAGGAAGACTGATGCTATGAGACCAGGTTTAGAGATGTTTGAGGTCTTTGGATGAGAATCGAAGTATGTCGATCACACAATGCAACACTATGCATTCAGATATGTGTTCCCCAGAGGGTGAGAGCCGTGGGTGCAAGACTTGAGTTGCCTTTAATAACTTCTGTGCTATTTGACAAATTGATCTATGCCCCTCGATTTTCCATATATAATCAAAATGAAGTATACATACTCCATGGGGTATGATAAACTATTGTACATGGACTGAAACAAAATAACTAATCACTAAAATTTAGCTCTTATTACTACTATCAGTTCTTGATTCATGAGATATAAGCCATGAATGACAACTTCAGTCACTTCAATTTCTTCATCCTCAAAAGAATGACATTTACACAATTTCTTAATGTGATGCTCCTCAATAGCAGAGAATAGTTAGTGGTTTCTCTCACCATGCATCAATAGAGTCTCCCAACAGTGAAAATCCATTATTAGGACCCTACTCTATCTTCTGCTTTCCAAAGTAAGAAAACCATCTCAAGGCTTTTAATACCCTCAGGGTTAACAATTTCTATTTTATTCTCAGTCATGGACAGGTCTCCTGAATAGCACCAGGCCTAACTCTACTGTGATTAATGAGCGTGTCAAATGTACAACTCCCAGGTTACTGTCTTTTCCTTGTTCTGTGGATGGGCCAAGGTTAGTAAGAACAGACTAATCTTTAATTGGTCTTATGGACCATACAGTGCAATAGTTGTCAGCAAAGTTGGTATCTCTAAATTTTCATCGTAATATCTGTGTTCCTAAGTGAGGCAACATTTATAATTATGCTAAGGTGGTTTTCAAATTCATTTAAAAAAATGAACACGCAAACAAAATAATCCAACTCAAACTGATTTACATAAAAAGGGAATGTGATGTTTTACTTACCTGAAAAGTCTGAAGCAGGAGGCACTGGATCCAGTGATTCACAGACTCGCCCCTGGGATTTTCATGTCTCTGTCTCTCCATCCTGGTTTTAACGGTCTGCTTTCTAGAGCAGGGTTCCATAGCCTCCCATTAGGATAGCAAATCACAAGATCAGATCCAGACCACATAGTTTTACACCTTACAATTCAGTAGAAATAGAGTGTATCTTCTGCCAGCTCTTCAAGCCTTGGTGTTCACTCTGTTTTCACTGACTTGAGATAATTTTTGGTGGCCAGAGAGATTTGCTTCAGGCAATCAATCCTAATGAAGTTATGTGAAAGGCGTACACATCCATGAAAAATCTAAAACAAAAAAGCAACGTATTGGGACCAGCAGTTAGCGTCATGGCTATGTCGCTGAACTCCTATGTAGTTGACCGCAGTTTGAGTCTTGGACCCGGTGGCTTAAAACTCGTGCAGGGCACGTGTGCATGCATGCCCAAGATTCCTAGAGGAGAATGGAGGAGAAGGGATTGTGGTGTGGCCATCCCTCCTGGGGGGAGGCTTCTCGCTTTCTGTCTCTGTCTCTCTCTATTTCTCTGATGAGCGCATGCACCCTGTGGCAAAAACCTCTAAAAAGAAGCAATGTATTGATGTAAGAAAGAGGACTGGAAGTGAACAGGCAAAGAATGTCTACCACTCTTTTTTAGGCTACATGACTTTGTATTGAGGAAGCCTATTGAATAAATATCACCAGAAATACACTTGTAAAAAAGCTACATTTATTTATTTTTCTACAGCAACAGAGAACATACTCTATGAGGAAAAGGGAGTATAAAGGGATTTTCAGTCAGCAGGACCTGTGTTTGTGCCTAGGAACTGTTTCTAAGAAGAGACTTGAAGAATCAGGAAACAGCTCTGGACTGTTTATCACAGCACACAGTCTTATTCAGGAAGCAGGGAAAGCAAAGCAGGTCTGAGCAAATTACATAAGAAAGCAATAATTGCTGAAAGTATACGGCTTGGCCATGTCTAGTTAAAAACATTTTTTTAGTGCTGGTTAACAGCAGTACTCAGAAGCAGAACTGACTTTTCTGGTGTTTTTGTTTATTTTCGTTTTGTTTTATGGTTTTTGCTACAGGACACTTGTGCTTGCTAGAGAGAGACAGTGAAAGTGAATATGAGAAATTACTCTCCCCCAGCCCCACCCCCAGACTGGATGGCCACACCACAATCCCTTCTCCTTTATTCTCCTCCTAGGGTTTTGGGCAACCATGCATATGCACCAGGTGTGATTTTCAAGCTGCCAGATTTGGGACCCCAACTGCAGTCAGCCATATGGGAGTCTAACCCTTTAATCGTTATACCACCTACTGGTCTTAGCTTTCTGGATTTTTGTTTTTGATTTTTTTTGCAGCCACCAAGGTAAGATTCATGAGGGATGCTGTAATAAAACAAAAACAAAACAAAAACCAGGTAACAATAAAAAACAAAACCTCTTATTCAAAAAACCTGCACTGGAAGTTGAGGCTATATCAGTATGTCGAAGTGACCCAAATGGTACAGATTCTTTAAGCAAGGTGAAGGTGTTCCATTCTCACTAATGCGATTTCTAACAGTAGCCTAAGGGTTTTAGTTAACCTGATTGCTCAACACTATGTTTTAATGTTAATTACTAAAAGAAGACTTCATATATCTAACAAAAATACCTGCTACACTTTTAATCTAGGATTTTATTTTAATTCTTTACTCAGAAAGAAAGGACTACTAAATTTATTTGATTATGATTATTTCTATAATAAGCAACATAGAGGAGACTTGTGTATAAAGTAGAGATAATGACACTCACCAACTTATCTTTGATAATTTATTCTCCAAAACACCTATGAAACCTAAGACACCCATGGAAACCTCAAGCACTTATGAAAGTCTTTGAATAATAACCTCTTACCCACCTGGGGTGAAAAAATGTTGATTATTTTTAATTCTGTTTTATTTGTGTGTATATGTTTTCTCACTGACATTTAGACCTAAAAGTGACTGTACTCGAAAAAAAAGAAAAAAAAAAAAAGTGACTGTAAGAAACTCTTTTCTTGTCCCAATAATTTTCCAGGTGAGAAAGAGACGACTATTGAATTACATGCTAATGATCCCAAGCTAGTTAATGCCAGTGCCAGGAGTAGAAGACAGCATTGCACTCCTTCTACCATGTTGTACTACAGTCTGCTAAGTGACTGCCACTGTAAAAGGCTTGCACTGGGACCAGCAGTTGGTGTAATGGCTATGTTGCTGGACTCCCGTGTAATTGACCACGGTTCGAGTCCCGGGCCCAGTGACTTAAACTCATGCCGGGCGCAGGTGCATGCATGCCCAAGATCCCGAGAGGAGAACGGAGGAAAAAGGATTGCAGTGTGACCATTCCCCCTGGGGTGTGGGTGATTTCTGTCTCTCTGTCTTTCTGGCAAATGCAAGTGCCCTATAGCAAAAACCTCTCCATAAATAAATAAATAAATAAATAAATAAATAAATAAATAAATAAATGAAAGACTTGTACAAAAGGCACATGCTACATTGCTGCTAGATGTAAGAACTCAACAGATGTTGATTCCTTCTGGTTTGTAATCCTTTGAATGATCCAGTGGACAAGAGTTCTTTCCCTTAAATAATCTATCATCTTCTTCCACATGTCTACCACTGGTGTGCTGTTCACCTGGTCAGTGAAATTACTGACAAAATCGTTTCAATTTTCACTGGAAAACAGTTTCTTTCCATTATTTTAGTAGGACAATATGAACTATAGTTGGCCATGTTCTGGTTTGTAATCCTTTGAATGATCCAGTGGACAAGAGTTCTTTCCCTTAAATAATCTATCATCTTCTTCCACATGTCTACCACTGGTGTGCTGTTCACCTGGTCAGTGAAATTACTGACAAAATCGTTTCAATTTTCACTGGAAAACAGTTTCTTTCCATTATTTTAGTAGGACAATATGAACTATAGTTGGCCATGTGATAATGCTAATACTTCTTGGTTTGTGGTGAAAAGGTGTTTTATTATTTTTATTATTTTATTTATTATTATTTACTATATATTCTTGATTTATTATATATTATTTTTATTTCATTATTATATATTTATTTGATTTTTATTATTATATTATTATAGAATATGGAAGTTTTTCAAATTTTGAGCTTTGTAAATTCTATAATATTTGAATTTTAGGGGATTAGTTTTAGGAAGTGAAGAGATTTAGGATAAATAAAATAAAAATTTTGTTTATTGCAAAAGTTTGGGATAAAAATTTTACATATACATACACGCACACACATAGATGTAAATTATGCATATAAATTAAGCTGTTATAGTCATAATAAGATTATTTGCATTCTCTGAAACTTATTTTGGTATAAAATATGACTTACTTGAAATTCAGTGCTTTGTATAATTCAGTACTAATATTAAGTCATATTAGTTGTCATAGTGATAATTTAGAATTGAATAAAGATTGGGTGCTTATTGTTTGAGCCTTTGGCTAGAAATGTTCATTTGTTTGTTAATATTGATTCTTCTACTTAACGTTGTCATTTTTTAAAGTGTTTGGTGGGCATTTCTGTCTCCTTTTGATATGTAACATGAAGTTTTTAGGACTTCAAAGAAGTTTTACTTTCTAAACCGATTTTTTAAATATAGTCTTGATTCCATAGAATTGACTTTGCCTTTTAAATTTATCCTGCCTCTTTAAATGATGCAGAGTAAGAGTACAAATTTATGATGTACATTCAGTGTGATGTTTTGATATATTATACATTGTATAATGATCAAATCAGAGTAACCACCTCAAATATTTATCACTTCTTTGTAGTAAAAACATTCAAAATCTCTCTTCTAGCTATTTCGAAATATACAATACACCATTAACTATGGTCACCCTACTGTGCAATAGAACATCTCCGCTTTCTTTTTTAAAAAATGATTTTGATCTTTGATTCACAGAGTCTATGGATAAAAATGAACAAAACCTTTTTCTCCTTTTTTGTCAGAAATTCATAATAAAATATACAAATTTATATAAAAATGAATACATATTATTTAAATATTATATTTATATACACACAGTATATACATTATATATATATTTATCTCATCATAAATCAGTGATTGCTGAAAGTATGTGGCTTTATAGTATATATATATGAAATATATATATATGAAATATATATATATATAATTTATACACTTTGGTTTAATCACACTTATTCATGATAAGTCTAGTGTTTAGACTCTTTGTCATTCTTCTCAGTATTCTAAGAATACCGTTGATATTTTGTTGAAAAGCTTCAAGAATTCTATCAAGAATATCTTTGATAATAATGGGTGTTCTCTTAAAAGAAGTTTTCTTTGTTTAAGAAACTAAAGACTGACCAGAAATAGAGCAGAGATAGCACAAAGTTGAGCCAATTTATTCACATTAAAATTTACTCTGGGACCAGCAGATGGCATAAAGATTATGTTGCTGGACTCCCAAGCAGTTGACCATGGTTTGAGTCTCAGACCTGGTAACTTAAAAAACTCACACTGGGTGTGTGTTGCATGTGTGCCCAAGACCCCGAGAGGAGAATGGAGGAGAAGGGATTGTGGCATGGCCATACCTCCTGGGGGGTGATTTCTTGCTTTCTGTCTCTCTGTCTCTCCAGCAAGTACACATGTCCTATAGCAAAAATCTCTCTTAAAAAAAAAAAAAATACTGCTAAAGGAAGTTAGCCACACTGTGAAGAGACACTGTATATCCCTACTTTATACTGAATGTCTGAACTCTATGGCAGAAACTGAAAAATTGGAAGTTCTAACAGCATGGAGAGAAATTGCAGATACTAGAGAAGTGTAGGAGGAGGGTAGGAAATAGGAGAGGGGTGATAACAAGGTAATAAAGGGGGAAAAGAAAGAAGCAACACATTTGGTGGACACAGGAATGGGAAGTTATCTGTTAATGATAACTTTTTTAACTGGAGTAATACACAGTGTATTCATGCTAGGAAACTTCACCTTACAAGTGATGATGTACAGTGGTTGAATATATAAAATAAACTAAAAAATATAACGACTTGTTATAATTCCTATAAAAATGCTCTGTATTCATACATTTATAGTCTGATCCTTATAACAGATAACAGATGACTACGCGTAAGGGACATCCAATTAGAGTCCCTGTCTATCTGTCTATCTCTCTGTCTTTCTGGTAAGCACCCACGCCCGATAGCAAAAACCTCTTTTTAAAAAAAAAGAAAGGAAAAAATAATCTCTGTCATTAAGGAGGAAAGGTCAGAATCTTTTTTTTTTTTTTTTTTGGAGAGATTTTCGCTATAGGGCGCGTGCGCTCGCCAGACAGACAGAGAGAGACATTAGAGACAGAAAGCGAGAAATCACCCCACAGGGGGGATGGTCACGCCGCAATCCCTTCTCTTCCATTCTCCTCTCGGGATCTTGGGCACGCACGCACACACGCCCAGCGTGAGTTTTAAGCCACCGGGTCCGGGACGCGAACTGTGGTCGACTACGTGGGAGTCCAGCGACATAGCCATTACGCTAACTGCTGGTTCCCAGGTCAGAATCTTTTAATAAGATGATTTGGGAAACAAAGTCTCATAGGAAAATAAGGTACTTGTCTGTCCAGCTGGAATCAGTCCTTCACTTTCTCTAGTCTGTCTTGAAGAATCCATTTTCATTATTCAACAGACAACTTTGAGCATCAGTATGTGCCAGACACTATTCTAGAGGTTAAAGATCTATGGCATAATTGCAAGAATAAGCCATGTCTTTGCCTATAAGGAGCTTACCTTTTAGTGAGATGAGGCAGAAATAAACAAATGAGAAAATACATTTATAACATTCTATAACAAAATCAGGAATGGGAATTGGGAACACTCATTCAACACATATTAATTTCACATTTATTACGTGCCAGCTATTTCCTTAGCTGTTGGTAATGTAAAGAAAATAAAAGTGTTCCACACTTGAGAGTTTACAGTGGAAAATAGGTAAGTAAACAGGAAATGTTAAAGAAGAAAAGAAAGCTTTTCAGAAGAGCAGGAATAGAATGTAGGAGCTGGCAGTATTGTTTCTGTTCAGATTTTTTTTCCCCGTAGGGTTATGATAATTGAGAGTAGGTCATTAGAGTAAGCCAGCTACAATTCATCCTTAGAGCTGAGGATAAAGTGTATTCTGGTAAACAGCTGGTCAGTTGGCCACCCTATGACCTTTCATTGCTTAATTTAGATATATTTTTACAAGGTTGAAAGACTGGTAAGTGAAAGGGCTGTGAGTATTCTGTAGAGAAGCACTGTCCAATAGAAATACAGTAGAAGGCACAAATAAAGGTCATATGTAGTTAATTTAAAATTTTCTAGTTGCCTGCTAAAAAAGTGAAATGAATTTTAATATTATATTTTATTTCATTACATATATCTGAAATAGCATATGGACATTTAATTACTGTAAAGTTATTAGTGAGATTCTTTTTTCATAGTAAGTCTTCAAAATTTAGTATTTATTTCCACCTAAGCACAACTCAGTTTAGACTAGTTATATTGCTATTACTCTTTAGTTCATGGCTACCCATATTACACTGAACATTTACATATATTTTCAATTTCACCACCTATCCTCTGAAATTTCTTCCTTAGAGTATAAAGAACTACAGAGCTTTCACTGTAGTTAGAATTTGGGTTTTCCAGCTTACTTTTTATATTCTACACTTGACAATTTTTGGGGGTTTTCTGCCTGCTATGTTAAGTATTTAGTTAATATTTTGAATATGTTGTAAGATACTAATATTTTTAGGGAGGAAAATGGAGCCATATCTGAATTAAAATAAGGTATATTTAAAATTTTTTAAGCATCTATTTCTAAGAACCAGTAATCTTCCTTTTTTCTTCCTTTCTTTCTGTTCCTGTAGCAGGAGAGCATGAAGGTCAGGCTCAAATGTTCCAAGAGCATCTCAAATTGTAAAGTACAATATAACAAACTAGAAACTGCATTTCTTCTGGTTCCACATTGAATTACATAGTCACTTAGAACTGTCAACTTGCTGACTATATATATTTTTAAGTCCAACAGACAAAAGGTGAATATTCACCATTGACCTGCTTGTCAAAAACACTGACCACTTTTTCTAGACATTGACAGTTTATATGATTTTTTTTCTTTCCTGTTTCGTCCTTACAGCTTTCTCTCTCAGGTGTTTTTCACATCGCCTTTTCAGAGCATTTGTTCAGGTCTGAATTTACAAAGTCCCTGAATGATGATAAGAATTTAGGCAATCCAAAACCAGGAGCCTATAATCTGGAAAGTTAGATTGTGGGTGTCACAGTGCTTTTACAGACAGAATATATTTTTTAAATAATTTATTTTGGGGGGACCAGTGGGTGACAGGGTTGTTAAAGTGCTGGACACACCCGTATGGTCAACCATGGTTTAAGTCCAAAACCTGGTGGCACTCTCTCTCTCTCTCTCTCTCCCTCTCTCTCTCTCTGTCTCTCTCTGGTCAAATTAAAAAAAATAAATACACGAATAAATAAAGTTAAATAAATAATTCTTCAAAAATTATTTTTGATATTTAATTAATGAATTATTGGTAATTATGTCCCTTAATGTATGTATGAAAATACTAAGAATACAATGTTCTCTAAATCTAATGCATTGATATTCTTATAGGATCCAAATTGAAATTTGTCTTTTATATACACAATTTGACCAATTTAATTGTGTTTCTTATGGGAGTGATTTGTGGCTAGCTTCCATTTTGTAACTTTTTCTAACTAAATGTTTAGTTGATAGCAATAAAAAGGAAATTTCACAGCACTGTGCTATACCCCTGCCTTTGTTACAGGTCAATTGATTTTGAAGCATTGATCTTATCTAGGTTGCAACTTTCTCCTCATTAATGCAACTTGAAGACATTGGTATGTTCACCCAATAAGCAAACTGAAAACGCAGTCATTAAATACATACAACACAATGAATCAGAAAGTTTTTAACTTTACTTTTTGGTGATTTACTGGGAGAATATTCAAATCTCTCAAAGGCTTTTAATATTCCCTGAATATATTCACTGCTATTTGCATTGCGTTGGTGCACTTTACTCAAGATATTAATTTGAGAAAAAAGATCTAGCCAAATTGTTCTAAATTTTCTCATTTCTTGGCATAGCATACACAATTTTAAAAATATTTATTTTAAATGTAGTTTGATTTTGCTTTTCTTGTTGTTATTTAAAATTTAGGGATTAACCAACTAAGTTTACTATGACTTTATGATTAAATTATAAAGTTGTTTAAACATGTCTGATTGTCCACTTCGTTTTTTCCCCAAGACTACCAATTCTTAATTTAAATCTATATTCTCTACTATTATTACCTGTCCTTTAGATTATTGTAACTAATTTTTTACTGTATAACCCTTTTTAGAATTTCCTTTGAAATTTTATGATATTTTAGTGTATTTATTTTTATTTGTTACAACATGTTATAAAAACTTTTGCAGACTTTTCAAATTTCATTAGATGTTTTACTAGTTACTCCTCAAACTATTGTGGTAAGGAAAACACCACTATTTTATAGCTAAGGGAAAAAAGAATAACATTTAGTCCTAGATATCTTAAAAGATCTATTCAAAATGTAGATGCTTTTGCAATGGATGGAGTTGCCTTACTAGAGATCCATCACCCTAGTTACTAGATGTACAGATGGATTCACACATTTGAAATGGATTTTCTTGGTATAGTTTTTTAATTCAGGTATTACAAGCCTATTCACGAAGTAGCTAAAAGAGGAAACAAAAATTTAGTCATGGGACGAAAACAATAAACGTAGGCTATCTTACTGTTAGCAATCTAAGAAAGGGAGCTGACATAGATGATCAAGATGTCTATTAGGACAGAATCACAATAAATAATTCTGACTACATGAAAACATTTAAAAGAAAGGAAAATGAGGTATATAGAGTGGACCAAATTACAAAAAAGAAATTTGTTTAGCATTTTAAAACTTTTTATTTTGCAATTAGCATAAATTCACAGTAAATTTAAAAAGAAACAAAGAGAGAGCGAAAACAAGGAGATTCTGCATATGTTCTACTCATTTTCTCCTAATTGTAACATCTCAAATAACTATAGTATAACATCAAAACCAGGAAACTGTCATTGGTATATTCCACCTAACTTAATTATATTCATTTATGTGTGTGTGTGTTTGTGTGTGCTATGTAGTCCTATGCATGTTTATTACATGCATAGATTCATCTAACTACCATCATCACCAAGATACGTACTGTTCTACCACCACAAGCCTGCATCATGCTAATCCTTCATAGCCACACCCAACCTTTCTCCTCCCCATTTTTAACCTCTTTAAAGCACTAATTTTGTCTATCTCTATAATTTTTCTATTTGGGAATGGTAAACGAAGAAAACAATATAGTGTTTAATTTTTTGAGAATGGCTTTGTTCATTCAGCGTAATGTTCTGGAGACATATCCCAGTTGTTCCATCAGATCAGCCCCATATTCTTTCCGTATGTTCTCCTTTCCATTCTTCCTCCTTTTCTTCTGTAACTTCAAGGATGTGAATTCTGTATAGTCTCATACTGGTTTACCGGTTCTTGAGGATCTGACCTTTTTTCTAAGTCTATGTTCTCACTCTTGTTCAGATGGGGTAGTGAGTTCACTGATCCTTTGTCATTTCCATTCTGCTACTAGATAGGTAGATTTTATTTTTTCTTCAGATACTGTCATCTTTGGGGTCTATGCTTTACTTTTTGCTTCTTTCTTTCCCTGTATCCTTAATTCCTTTGTTGAGATTTTCTATATTTGTCATTTATTTTAACAGCGTTTGAAATTGTTGACTAAAGCATTTTTACGATTACTGCTTCAAAATTCTTGTCAGGCAGTTCTAACATCTCTATCATCTCAGCACTGGTGAATCTTGATTGAACTTCCTTATGCGGTTGTGATTTTCCTGGTTATTGGTAGCATAGGACTGCACGTTCATCTCCATGCTCCACTCCACACTACTTTAGCAAAACCACAGCATTAGCTCGTGCTGCTTTATTGTTCAGGAAGGTAGGACAAAAGTTTAATTCTTCCTGAGCCTGATAACACAATCCTGGGGGTGCTAAACACTAATCTGCTTTACTTTGTTCTCCCAAATGGGGATGAAGTTTCAGCTTATCCCTGGCCACTGATATCATGAAGACAGAAGTGAAGAACCAACTTGTACCACCTCATGGTGGAGGTGTGGAAGCTCAGCTCTCCACTGGACTGCACTGCAATCAAGGAGGTGTGGGAGTTGAGTATAGACAAACTCATATTTCCCATCTTGTCTTCCTCATTAATGAGAGGAGAGGTGAGAATGGAGGCTCAGCTCCTTGTTGGTTCCTACTAACTAGATGAGTAAGCAGAATGCTGGTAAGGCTACCTCATACCACTTCACTCAGTATTGTGTTTTCTGGGTGGAGTTGGGGGCTCAGGTTCCCAAAAGGCCTCACTAGCAATAGGAAAGCGAAAGTAGAGTATTGAATAATCTACCTCTTACTACTTTGTCAGATCTCACTGCTGTCAAGTAAGTGGGAAGCTAAATTTACCATGACATTATCTTTGATAATACTTAAGGCATTACCTGCTTCTGTTGGGCCAAAGGTTGAATATTAGCACTCTGGGCACACTGACATTACTCTGGCAGTAGAATTAGAAAACTCCCTGTATATGCCAAGTAGGGCATAAAGCAGTAATTCTGTGGTAGGTAAATTTCAAAATTGCTCCTCAGGAATTTCCACCTTAAGCCCCATGACCATAATAAAATGAGACATCATGATTACATTTTGTTGCATGGCAAAACGAATTTTGTAGATACAATTAAGATTGCTAATCAGTTGACATTGGGTTCATCAAAAATCAAAAGGCAGGACAAGGCTAGTGACATGGTGGTTAAAGCAGCTGGATCCATCATGGCCAACTATGTGATTAAAGTCTTGGACCTGATGGCTTGTAAAACATGCCAGGCACATGTGTGTATGTGCCCAAAATCCCAAAAGGAGGAAGAAATGGAGAAGGAATTGTGACCATGATGTTAAATGCCCCATGGTGAGTGCTTTCTTGCTCTCTCTGGTGAGAATATGCTCCCTCTTGCACATTTTAAAAAAAAGGGGAGTGGAAAATTACCTGGATGGTTCTAATTAAATTGCATGAGCCCTTTAAAAGCTGAGATTTCTTTTTCCAGATCTCATCAACACCCACAAGTAGAAGATCCAAAATACTACTTTCTGATTATGAGCAATTAGAATGAGATGAAAGATTATCTCCCTGCTCAGCTCCACAGAAAGATGAGGAGGCAAAGTTCAGTTTGTGCATGACTTTCTATTTCAGTAGGCCACTCTTTTCATGGTTCTTTGGCTAGAGGGAACTGGTTCATAATGGTAGTTTTTGTTTTTGTTTTTGTTTTTGTTTTTATTTGATGGATCCAAGTTGTAGGCTACTTCAGAACCTCTTCTAGAATGTACAAAAGACAAACGGAAACCAGGGAGCTCCCCCTCTGCTTGTTTCTTGTCTTGAGGTCCTTGAACAGTCTGTCTGCTTCTTTCCAAACTGTGATGGTTAATTTTATAATGTCAATTTCACTGACCCAGTTTTTTGGTTAAATATTTGAGTGTGTCTTTGAGGGCTTTTCTGGATGACAGTAACATTTTCTTTTTCTTTTCTTATTTCTCTTTTTTTTGGAGAGGTTTTTGCTAAAGGCCACGTGTGCTCACCAGAAAGGCAGAGAAAGACATAGAGACAAAAAGTGAGAAATCACCCCCCAGGGGGGATGGCCATGCCGCAATCCCTTCTCCTCCATTCTCCTCTCGGGATCTTGGGCATGCACGCACACGCGCCTGGCATGAGTTTAAGCCACTGGGTCTGGGACGCGAACCATGGTTGACTACATGGGAGTCCAGTGACATAGCCATTACGCTAACTGCTGGTCCCAACAGTAACATTTAAATCAGTAGAGTGATAAAGCACAGTGCCTTCCCCCATGTAGGACATTTTGTGCTTTATGTTGCTTGATAGAGTTGGGGAGGGGTTCATGTCTAGAGATGGGACAGTAGTGATTGTGAACTAAATCACATAATACTTTTCACCACACATTGATGAATATTTCTTTCTTTTATTTATTAACTTTTTTATTGTTATCATCGATCACATAGGCAACTTTAAATGATAAAATAATTCTAAATAGATGGTAGGAAATAAGACAGTGATGGCAAATCAACAGCAATAAGTAAAGTGGGGGCATCAGGCAGTTCCTCTGGATCTGCATTCTGAATCTTTCAAGGTACCTGGGTATGAACGTGTGTGTGATCCAGGCCAGCTGAAACTGGGAGTAGACAGCAGCATTGACTCTGTTGAGAGTGTCTTTCTCTTCTTTCAAGAAATAAATAAATGAATTTAAATAATATTTTTAAAAATAAAAAGTAGCATTGGGGCCAGCAGGTGGTGAGGTGGTTGGAGTGCTGAACTCCCACATGGCCTATTGCAGTTCATGTTCTGGACCTGGCAGCTTGCTTTCTCATTTTCTCTCTCTCTCTCCTTCTTTCCGTTTCTGTCTCTTTCTGGTCAAATTGAAGAATAATAAAAAGTAAAACTGAATAATTCTTTAAAAAGCAAAAGGTAGAATGAAGATGGTTGGTTATTTTAATAGAAAGCTCAGAAGTTTTTCTAAGACCAGCTTTATTAAGCTTAAGCTACCTGGTTACTACTTTGAGTAGCATCCATAGTCACTACTCAAACCATGCTTAGAACAGTAACCCACAATTTGTGAATCTCATGATGGCGATCCTGACTGAATAACCCAAGGATGGTCTAGGCCATTGAATCATTAGTAGAAATTAGACAGAGCTATGTATGATTGATGATTTGTCCTAAACCTTAGTGGTATTTATTTATTTAATAAAGAAGAGCCATATTTTTAAAAGAAGTTCTTGGCATAGGGTGTGTGTGCTTGCTGGAGAGAGAGAGAGAGAGAGAGAGAGAGAGAGAAAGGGCACTGAGAGGGAAAGTGAAAAATCTCCCCCTGGGGGGATGGCCATGCCACAAACCCTTCTTCTCTATTCTTCTCCCAGGATGTTGGACATACACACATGTGCCTGGTGAATTTCAAGCCACCAGGTCTGGGACTCCAAACGCCATCAGCCATGCAGGAGTCCAATGACATAACCACTATGCCATCTGCTGGGCCCAGAACTGCCAATTTTTAATGAGCATAGTATTGACAAATAAAAGAGTGATGTCTTAAACTGGAAATTAGATATTGTAACTTTCTCTATTACTAAGTAGCAAAAAACAAACAAACAAACAAACAAACAAAACAACGTTTAATATGTAATCTCTCTGTACAACTAAATTGTTAAAGATAATTGTAAAACAAGAAATTGGTGACCTGGAAAGATAGTCCAAATTCACTAAAATGTAAAAATAAAGAAGGCAATAAAGGTCCAATTTTTTAGCCTAGTTGTTCAGGGAACCAGATCACACATGACCAACTGTGATTTGAATCTCTGACCCAGTAGCTTGAGAAACAGGCTGGGCACATGTGCATGCATACCCCAGATTTCAACAGGATGGAGAAATGGAAGAAAAGGTATTATGATGTGACTAAATCCCATTGGAGTTACTTTATTCCTCTCTCTTTCTCTATCTCTGTTTCTCCAGTGAATATACACAGCCTCTAGCAACTGAAAAAAAAAAAAAGTAGGAAATGAATATGAAATGCAATTATACAAGAATGAAATGCGATTCTAAATTGTACTCTATCTGTATTTTCCTAATTTTGTTTGTCCTGCAGTGATATTTTAAAAATAAAATCACAAGTGCTTTGTTCTCATCGAGTGCTATGAATGAATTATGAATGAATAAAATAATGAATGAAAATGGTCATGATGATCATAAATGAGAATGATTTCTGGGGAACTGGACCAGCCTTTATGTTGACTGTATTAACCTAGATTCAAATAACTTGTTATTGTTTTCTAATTCACCAAATCTATAGATTGGATATGAATTGCCATTCAGCAACTGTTATTGTGAGAATTTGCAGATGTAATGTTCTTGTTGAAAAACCTCGATAATGAAGCTGAGGAGTAAAGGTAGACGAAGCACTAATGAATTTTCCCGTCTCTACACCTTCCATGGAGAGGGTAGTAAGCAATACCATTAAAAATACATAGGCCAGGAAAAGGAGAGAGGACCTCTGCTAATGACTTCTTGAAGAAGTTTCACTGCAGAGTTGATTTCATGGAAATGCAAGGAATGCCCGCAGGAATAGGTAGGATTTCAGGGCTGCTTACCCAAAGTTTTAAAACCTATTATAGTGCAAAAATGAAATGCAGACTCTAGTGGAAGAAGCAGTAATTTCCTGAATGTTAAAGGAAAACACTTAATGGTCATATGAAACTAGAAGTAAACTTTGTTTACAAATGCAGCAATATTGTTCTCAAATTCAGTATCAAAATCAATCAAGACTGAAAAGCTAAAGTGTCATTTATGAGCTATTCCCTCGTGATTCCTTTCGACTCAGATTACATTTGGAGCCTGAGTTATGTTCTGTGATAGAAGGTAACATTTGCTGAATGTTCTGAGTGGTATTTGCAATATGCCCTTACTGAAATCCCAAATCCTATTTATAAAGAAAGGTTCAATCGAAAAACATTTTCAATCCATTTACTAATATAAACTATATAATCTTCGTTACTTTTCCTATTTCTCACGATATGAGAGTTTTTTTTTTTTTTCCAAACCAACTATGGCAAAAAGGAAAGGGAAACGATAATAGGTACACAGCAAAAATGCAGGATTTCAAAGTAAGTTTTACACCAGTCAATATGTATTGTTGGCTAGGTTTATCATAAGTATCACCTGAAATGAACTCAAGACCAAGTATATGAGAAAAAAAGAGAGTTTATATTTACATTTCTAATGAATTTTTGTTTCCTACGTAGGAAATAAAATCCAATAAAACAATCTAAAATATAAAGTTGAAAATGATTTTTCTTGGTTCCTACATAATTTATTAGGAATCTATCATTTCCCTTTCAACCTAAGATATTTGTTTGTTGCCACACCAAACTGTTTAGAAACTAATGAAAGAAGTATAAGAAAATGTGAGAGGTGGAGGAATGGAAGTATGTGTTGAATAAAATGATCTAAAACTAAATATTTTGTTAAATAAGCTCAATTTTTAACCAGAAATGGCTTCAGTTGTACTATAACCTATAAAATAATAAAGAATTGTGTAGCCATGGTGCATTTAAAATTATGTTAAAAATGAAGATTTCAAACATAAAAGATATATACTTAACATAACTAAAACTTTTCAAATTAATGGAAACAAAGATGTCATATTAAATGTAGAGCATCAGGATAACTGGGTAGCCATTTGCAAAATAAGATGAAGCTGGACTGTTTTACTCCCAATATCAAAAATGATACAGTTGAATTCAAATTTTAATAAAAAATGTTAACAGCTAGATAAAACCACGGGCAAATTTTTAGGCTATGAAAGAATGTCAACACTTCTATAAGTTTTAGAGCCTATATTGAAATACATGCATCAGAAATAAATTTAGGAAGATAAATTCAAAAGCAAGTACTATGTTATTTATTGTTTTGGATAGGTTTTTCTTGCTATAGGGCATGTGCGCTTGCCAGAAAGACAAAGAGACAGAAAGTGAGAAACGAGCCCCCCTCCCTGGGCCGGGTTCGGGGGGATGCCTATCTGCAATTCCTTCTCCTCCATTCTCTTCTTAGGATCTTGGGCATACTTGCACAAGCGCCCGGCGTGAGTTAAAGCCACCGAGTCCAGGATTCAAACTGCAGTCAACTACATGGGAGTCCAGTGACCCAGCCAATACACTATCTGCTGGTCCCCAAAAACAAGTACCATGAATAAAAGATGAAATGTAAATTCTTTTATTCAAATATAGTTTATTTCTTTCTTTCATGAGACAGTGAGAGACAGGTATCCTTGACAGGATCTTGCCATGTCTCAGTTCTCCCCCGAGCAGGATCAGAGCATCTGTAGATGCAGACAGAGTGATCAGATCAATCCAGGATTTGAATCAGGTCCTCTCATGTGATTCTAGTATCACTCAGCGGTGCCCTACTGCCTTTATCACCAAGGCGGGGCTACAAATTCTTGCCATTCTGAAAGGAACTTTCTTGCCATTCTGAAAGGACCGTTAATGAATGAATTAATTAATTATTTTCTCTTTTACAGGACTATCTCAAATCAAATGAGAGCCAAAATATAAAAACAAAATCATTCTAAAATCAATGATCAACTCCACTAAAAAAGAGATTAAAAATGTTTTGCGGCCAGCAGATAGCATAATGGTTATCTTACTAGACTCCCACATGGCTGACCCTGGTTCGAGTCCCAGACCTGGTGCTTGAAACTCACTCTGGGTGCATGAGTATGTGTGCCCAAAATCCCAAAGAAGAGAATGGAGAAGGGATTACAGCGTGGCAATCCCCGCCCCCGGGGGGGGGGATTTCTCACTGTCTCACATGCACTCTATAGCAAAAATTTCCCTTAAAAAAAGAAAAAAAACCTTTAAAATGTAGGTGTTTATGTATTACCAACCTAACCATCAATCTTTTTATGGTTGTGTGCAGCATTAGATATAGTCATCTATCTTTCTAAGACTAAGATAATATTATTATTCAGTTGGTGGGGGTGGGGAGGAAAGGCTCTTTTATATGCTGTTGAAGGAATCTGGACAGACTTGCCATATCATTTTGGACAACTATTTATTTATTTATTTATTTATTTATTTATTTTTAAGAGGGTGCGTGCACTCACCAGAAAGACAGAGAGAGACAGAGAGAGAGAAAGCAAGAAATCACCCCCGAGGGGGGATGGCCATGCCACAATCCTTTCTTCTCCATTCTCCATTTTCCTCTTGGGCACACATGAACACGTGCCCTGTATGAGTTTAAGCCATTGGGTCTGGGACTCGAATCGCAGTCGATTACATGGGAGTCCAGTGACATCGTTGTTACACCAACTGCTGGTCCCTGGACAACCATTTATTAACAGCCAAACATTTTTAAGTGTCCTTTGTCACACATAGACCTAGGAATCCACACAAGGAACAGAGTTACATGAGAGGGGCGATCCAGGCAGTTTTACAGAAGGCCGTAGCTTTCAGGCTGTTGCATCTCCTGTGCTCATCCTCTTCAGCACATTGCTAAATGACAATGACTGAGCCATGTAATTAAATAGTTCTGTGGTAACAGAAATAGAGATTTTAAGATGGAAATTTAGAATTTAGTGTGAAACAAAAACCAGGTTATGAACTACTAAGAATAGTATGGTTCTATTCATTAAAAATATAATTATGAATTATAATTAAAATGAACTAGTCATAGTCATTTATTATGAAACTATTTTACCCACCCACTCTGCACCAATCAGGAAGCTTGTTATTTCTTATTTCTTATATAATTATTATGCAATCATTAATTATTGATAATTATGGAATAATTGCTATGCCAGCAGTTCATACACATATATCTGTATGGTGAAGAAAACCAACAAAGTGAGCACCCATAAGTCCACAACCTTTCTGCTAGAATGTGAATATGTCCCCAAATTTCCTGTATTGCAAAGTTAACGCTCAAATTAATATGTTGATCATATGTAGAGGCGAGGTCTTGGGGAGATAACTGGGAGTGGATAATGTCCTCAAGCTAAGGGCCTAAATGAGACCTGTGGGTTTATGAGAAGAGGACACTTGAGCTGACCCACACATGCTGTTGCACCACATCATGCCTTCCACCACATCATGAGCAGCAAGAAGGCTCTCATATTTTTGTTAGACTTGTGAGCCTCCAGAACTAAAAGATATATAAACCTTTATTCCGTGTAAATTAAGCAATCTGTGGTATCTGGCTATAGCCACAGAAGCAGACTAGTACGCCACCGTAAGGGAACCTTTCTATTACTTGCACTCCCTTCTGCTATTCTTCGTATTACCATCCCCAGTCTCCTTTCTAGCTTCATTGTCCCCAAATTTGCATGTATTACCCCTTTTATCTTTATTTTAACATTTAATTGATATATAACATCTATAAATTAAAATAATAATTCACCCCTGTCTTCCCCAGGTAATAATTTAGTCTTAGTTTGTTTGTATTCCATGATATACATATATAGCAATTTATTTACTTATAACACAGTATGTATTACATAGTAATTCACAGTTATTCACATTTGTACACACACACACACACACACACACACACACATACATCAGAGAGGCTTCAAAAAGCTCATAAAAAAAACTTATGCATATATTTCAAATTTGTTTGCACAACATGAACTCATATTTTAATTTTACTTTTTCATCAACCTTTCTGAAGTCCCCTCAGAAATTTGCATTACATGAGAGAGAGGGAGAGAGCACACATCTCCAACAGGATCTTGTTGCTGAGATCCAACCCAGCCTTCAGCCAGCCTCTCATCCTGGGCATACTCAGAGAGGACTCCAGACTGAACGTCCAGCCTTCCATGCAGAATCTCTTGCAAGGCATTATGCTTTACCACTGTACTACCACCTGGACCTGAGCATTTTTATTTAGTATATTACCTTGGTAGAATTATTGGGTCAAAAAACACAACTTGGTTTATCTTTTTCAGATAGTTATCTAAAGTGGCTATACCAATTTATACTTCTACTGTCATTGTAAAATTTCTGTATAATTCACATATTCACTACTAGTTATTGTCAACACTGCTGTAGATCAGATTATAAATTAAAAAAAAGTATTCTATTTCCTTCATTTCAGTGAAAGGGATATAATCTTTACCCCCTAACCCCCAAGTAGATTCTAGACTTGGCCATGTGAATTGCTTTGGCCAGTGAAAGGTTAGCTCCTTCATGTAAGTAGAAGAATAAACATTTCCCTGGTTGGGTTTTCTCCCTTGTACTTGAGTAGTTTCTTTAAGAATAGGATCAGGGCCCAGTAGGTGGCATGGTGGTTAAGGTGCTGGACTTTCACATGGCCAACCACAGTTTGAATCCTGGACCTGGAGCCTTGAATATTGTATAAGGTACGTGTGTGTGGCATGCTGAAAATCCCAATAGGAGAATGGAGGAGAAGAGATTGTGTTGTGGCCATCCCCTCTAAGGGATGATTTCTCATTTTCCCTCTTAGTATCTCTTTCTGGCAAGCACACGAGCCCTATGGAATAAACATTAGAAAAAAAAAAAATAGTAGGACCAGGTTAGTCTTGTGATGTCCAGAAAAGAATGAGAGAATATGTAAACAGAGCAGCGCTATTAGGTTGTTGGGAAAGTTGTGACCTATCTTTTTATGCTTTTCGATGCAAGAATGAGTCATGACCTTTCTGACAGCCCAATACACTATTGAGTTAAAGTGTATTTTATCTCAGCTGATATGAAACCTGGTGAGTTAAAGAACTGTTTACTATCACATGAGAATGATAGCATGTGGTTATTTCTTACATAGCATTGTTATGACCAAACCAGAGTTAGCTAATATGTTAACTATTCTTTAGAGTAAGAAATTGTATCATATTTTGTGTGCATGTTTGTGCATGTGTGTGTATGCATGTGTGTGTTTGGTTTGTATCCTCTTAATAAGTAATGAGGTTAAAAACACATTTTCTTATTTTGATTAGTCATTTGAACAGCCTGTTTTGTGACGTACCATTCAAATCTTTTCCTTAAAGATTTTACTGAGTCGACTGCATTTTTACAGGAATTTTATATATAAATTAATGATATAAAGGTATAGTCTATAATATATTTGTGATATATATATATGCATACATGTGTATGGCACAGATAGATAAATCGATACATATACATATTATTTTTCTCTTTAACCATTAGTGCTTTTGCATTGATTTTCCTAATATTTTGATAACTTGTGACTATGAAGATAGCATGTATTTTATTTTTGTTAGTGTTTATAATAATTTGAATTTAAATTAATGATCCACATGGAGTTTTTTTTTTAATATATGCTGTGAGTCATGGTGACAAGTTCCATATTTTTCCATATGGGTTTCCATATTGAATAACCCACATTTTTAACACTACACTCCCATGTCACTTTTCAAAAACAATCTATTTACGTAGTTGCAGACCTGCCATGGCTACAAAAGGGGGCTACAACCCCTCTTGTGTTGACTGCTTGATTTTACAGAAAGTTTTAAAATGTTCATTTGTTTTTTTAATATCTACAAAATGGTCTATGTTTCTAATTTTTGTGCTATTTGGTAAGTCACTTTTCTAGGAAGTTGTACATTTTGCTTGTTGTCAAATTGATAGTATTTATATTTTCATGATCTCTTATACTGATGATATTTTAAAAGGCTTTATTTGTAATATTATTTATTCATACTCGTTCTGTATTCTTTGATCTGTCTTGCCAGAAACATATCACTTTTATTAGCTTTGTCAAAGAAACAGCTTTTAAATCTATATTTAATATTTTATTAAGCTTTTTTTTACTTGTTATTTCTAGATTAGCTCGGGATTTTCTTGTTTATCTAACTTCTAAATTGAACACTAACTTCATTTTTAAAATACTTTACTGTTTTAATAGATGCATTTAATGTCATTATTTTTTTTCCGTAAGTATGTATTCTGCTATAGTCTACTTTTGAAATGTATAGCAGTAATTTATTTATTTTTAAGAGTCTTTTATGTTAGGGCACATGCACTCACCAGAGAGAGACAAGACAGTGAGAGGGAGAGTGAGAAATCACTTCACAGGGTGGATGCCCACACCACAATCCTTTCTCTTCCATTCTTCTCCCAGGATCTTGCGCTTTGCATGCACATGCCCCTGGCATGATTTTCAAGCCCCAGGTCCAGGACTCAAACTGCAGTTGACCATACGGGAGTCCAACAACATAACCACTATGCCATCTTCTGGACCCGTATAACAGTAATTCTAAGTAACATACAACTTACATTGTGATTACCTTTTCATATAGGTATTTATCAGGGTAAGTTATTAGAGGGAGTTCTTTAAATTTCAAGATACACTTTTTTTTTTTTTAAGATACACGTTTTTAAAATCTCATTAGAAAGTAGTAATGTATTGGTTTTTCATTATGAAAAGTACATAATTAAACTATTTATTTGAAAATGTTTGGAATAGTCATGAGAGAATGACATGTTTTCTGAAATTGCTATCATAGATGATGTTTTCATTTTATCTCCTTTCTGTCTTATCCTTTTTTAAATATTTTCATCCCCTTTCTCCTATATCCAGCTTCCTGTGTATGCACTAAAATCATTCTGATAAATCTCTCTCATTTTCACTCATTAATCCTAAATGATGAACTGCCTTTTTTTTTTAAGAGAGCTTTGTTTCTATAGGGCACATGCACTCACTAGAGAGAGAGAGACAGAGACAGAAAGTAGAAATCACCCCCCCACCACCACCATAGGGATGATCATGCCACAATTCATTCTCTTCCATTCTCCTCTCAAGATTTTAGGCATACATATACAAGTGCCCAGGGAGTCCAGGACTTGATCCATGGTCGACTACGTGGGAGTCCAGCGACATAACCATTACACCGCCTGCTGGTCCCAATGAACTGTAATTTTAACACTTTCTATTTTATTCTTTATTATTTGAACTGTATCCCTTCTGTATGGCCTTAGGTCTTGTGTATTTGTCCTTAAATCCTTTAAAAATATTTATCAGCGAACCCCATGAACTCCTTGGATTGTTTTCCTGAGTGCTTGAAATTTGAATTGTATGTTTATCTCCTATGGCTCTTTCTTTTTTTTTTTTTTTTTTTTTTTTGGGGTTTTTCTTTA